>NC_079208.1:36905950-37043004 GCF_026745355.1 Beta vulgaris subsp. vulgaris
CTCTTCCCTTTGCATCAACCCCATGCATCGAAACAACCAATCGAGCACTCTATCTGGTTCCGGGTGTGCAACTGTGTCGTAGAGCTAGTCCCGTTGCCGTTGTCGACCCAATCGTGGGGTAATGGCTATACATCCACGTATCTCTCGCCTGACCGTACGACTGAGCACCCAGATGGTGATAGTACTTCCTAGCTTTTGCATTCGCGCTACTTTTCTTACGAGATGCCTGAAACACACTATTATAAACAAAGGTTAGGTATGATGTTATACAATAATACTGGATCTAAGAGTATTAAATCTTAGCTAGTAAAATATTCTTACAACAGCTTCCGGGGTTGTTTTTTGTGCAACAAATGCTTGCCACTCCTCAGGTGTGATATGCCTCCATATCTGATATGGTAACTTGGAGGGTGCCTCAAATGATGTGTCCGGTGAAGCCTCAGAATCGGTGTGTGTGTTTCTCCCCTAGATTTTCTTCTTCTTTGTACCCACCGACTTTTCTCCGCTTGTGATCCACCCGATACTAACTTGGCCTTGAAGTCTCTGAATTTCTGGGCAACCGCGGATAGAAACACATCTTCTTGGCTTCATCATTTTCAATATTGAATTGATTCTAAAAAAACGCATTTCACAAATTAGTAAATATTACATAGTATATTTAACTAAAGTGTTAAGATTCTAAACGTTATTGTACGCGGAGCTTACCATAGTATCTTCCCAAATCATTTTTTTCAAAGACTCGGGCACCTCTTTCCATGATTGGAGAATGGAGAGCTTATGCATGCAAATCCCAACTTGCATGGCATACTTTTGACGCCATTTTCCACAAGGTTGCCCCAAATGATCGTACTCCAAAGTCATTAGGGTGGGTTTCCCTCGTGACTTTGTAGGTCCCCTTCCTTTTCTCTTTTTCTTCGCTAATGACTTACTTGGCCTTTGTGCATCTTTTTCTTCACGGCGACCTCGAACCAATTTACCCTGCTCCTTTGGTAATCGAAAGACTGATCGTCACTCGCATCTGTATTCACCTCCGCCATGTCCCCGAAATTGTACAAATATACGCATTAATAAAAAAAAATTCACATTTAGGGCGAGAGGGGGCTATGAAGTGGGGAGGGGGCAGCAGTGGGGATGGGGCAGCAGTGGGATGGGGCAGTGGGGAGGGGGCGTGCAGGGAGGGGGTGTGCAGGGGAGGGGAAGCAGTGGGGAGGGGGCAGGGGGCTGTGAGGATGGTGTGTAGGGCGTTGGGAGGTGGGCAGTGGGGAGGGGGCAGAGGGGAGGGTGTGCAGGGGAGGGGGCAAGGGGAGGGGTTGTGGGAGGGGAGGGGGCAGTTGGGAGGGGGCAAGTGGGACGGTGTGTAGAGGGGAGGGGGGGCAGTGGGTGTGTAGTGGGAGGGGTGTGCAGTGGAGGGGCAGTGGGTGTGCAGCAGAGTGTGGGGAGGGGGGGCAACATGCTGTGGGGAGGGGAGGGCAGCAGTGGGGGAGGGGAGGGGGGGTATTAAAACTTAGACAAAGTAATAGTTAGCCATAGACCATAGACCATGAAATGACCTTTTCCTTCCCGAAATGCAACCAACAACAAATGAATGACTATAACTCTACACACTAGTTACATTATACCTCATATAAGCATGTTCAAAGAAAATTTGGGGTTAAATAACTCGATAAGTACAATTTGGGAGCGAAAAGGCCAAAATAGGCCCGAAATGGCCTTTTCGTTCCCGAAATGCAACCAACAACAAATGAAAGCCTATAACACTACACACTAGTTACATTATACCTCATATAAGCATGTTCAAAGAAAATTTGGGGTTAAATGACTCAATAAGTACGATTTGGGAGCGAAAAAGCGAAAATAGCTCCAAAATGGCCTTTTCGTTCCCGAAATGCAAGCAACAACAAATGCAAGCCTAAGAATCTAAACAAGAGTTACATTATACCTCATATAATCATGTTCAAGAAAATTTGGGGTTAAATGACTCGATAAGTACGATTTGGGAGTGAAAAGGCCAAAATAGGCCCGAAATGGCCTTTTCGTTCCCGAAATGCAACCAACAACAAATGCAAGCCTATGATATAAACACTAGTGACATTATACCACATATAATCATGTTCAAAGAGAATTTGGGATTAAATGACTCGATAAGTACGATTTGGGAGCAAAAAGGCCAAAATAGCCTGAAATGCAACCAACAACAAATGCAAGTCTAAGAATCTACACACTAGTTATATTATGCCTCATATAATGATGTTCAAAGAGAATTTGGGGTTAAATGACTCGATAAGTATGGTTTGGGAGGAAAAGGCAAAATAGGCCGAAATGGCCTTTTCGTTCCCAAATGCAACCAACAAAAATGCAAGCCTAAGAATCTACACACTAGTTATATTATGCCTTATAATGCATGTTCAAAGAGAATTTGGGGTTAAATGACTCGATAAGTACGATTTGGGAGCGAAAAGGCCAAAATAGCCCGAAATGGCCTTTTGTTCCCGAAATGCAACCAACAAAAATGAAGCCTAAGAATCTACACACTAGTTATATTATGCCTCATATAATCATGTTCAAAGAGAATTTGGGGTTAAATGACTCGATAAGTAGATTTGGAGCGAAAAGGCCAAAATAGGCCAAATCTACACAATAGTTACAAATTGGAGAAATTACACAGACCTGAGTTTATGTCTCATGATTTATTGACCTTCCGCCGTTTCTTAGGATCCTCAAGTACATGTATCCCTTCCGTGTGATCTACACGCATATAGTTCTCCGACATATTCACATCATCTTCCACACTAATTTCAGGATAGGTAAAAGGGGGAGGTCCTCAAATGCATCATATTCTTCCTCATTATCAACATCACCAATACCGAGGATACTCCTTTTACCAGGTACAACAATTGACCACTTATGATCAGCAGGATCAGTTACAAAAAATACTTGCTTGACTTGTGATGCAATTACAAATGGCTCCTCAGTTTCACGTAGACGACTAAGGTCAACAAGAGTGAATCCGCAAGGATCATCGTTTCTTACACAACGTCGATTATCGTCAACCCACTTGCAACACAAGAGGCAAATATTAAAAGTACAGTAGTCCAGCTCCCATATTTCTTGTATTCGCCCATAATAGTTGCTTTCAGCATGTACAGGCGACTTATCTTTCGAGCTTGCATATTGTTAGACGACCCAAAGTGAAACACCACTATTTTGTTGCGATCTTGACTTCAGATCTTGACGTTCAGTCCAAAACGTATACCCATTAATATCATAACCCCTATAAGAGCGTACAATTCACGAGGACCAAATGCTAACCACTTGACTGTTTCAGGAACACTTTCATCCAAATCATTCAGTACTCGTTTATGAAACCAATCAATGAAAGTCTTGTTATGCATTTGCGTCAATGCCCTCACTCCTTTTCCAGGATTGCTAACACGTAATTCCTCCATATGTTCATTAAATAAGGATGGACACTGGTACGTGATGCAATACAAATAAGTGAGCTTGTTTACGCTTTTCTACGGAAGGTGTGATCAATTTTGAACCAATTGTACCCTTGCCCTCAAGTCTGCCCTCGTGTCGGGATGTCGGAAGTCCAACAGGATCAACACTAGCAAAATACTCAGCCAAAAATTACTGATCTCTTCACCCACAATCCCTTGAATTATACTACCTTCTGGTTGTGCAGGATTCCGAACTTTATCCTTCAAAGTTCCCATATATCTCTCAAAAGGATAGCACCACCTCAAAAACACTGGACCACACAGCTTAATTTCTCGAACTAGATGGACAATGAGATGGACCATAATGTCAAAGAATGCGGGGGGGGGGGAATACATCTCAAATTTGCATAGAGTTTCAACTACTCTGGCCTGCAAGGAATCGAGGGTCGACGGGTCTAGGACTTTGCTGCATATTGTATAAAAAATGAACACAGTTCTGTAATGGTGTGCCTCACATGCTTTGGAAGTATCCCACGAATTGCAATCGGTAAGAATACTTGCATCATGACATGACAATCGTGCGATTTCATACTCGATAACTTCAACTCACCATTTAAGGTAACAAAGCGCTTCATATTCGATGAGTAGCCAGTAGGGACCTTAATGCCATACAATGACTCGCAAAAAATCCGTTTCTCTGCACGCGACATCGTGTAGCAAGCTGGTGGCAAATAATTCTTCTCGAATCCTCCACCTTTTTACTTTTCTGAGTTTCATCATCAACCCTTTCCTCCCCTTTTTTCTTCTTCCTTCCGTCCCTTTTCTGAGCCCACAACTCTGGTCGAAGCCCCTCTTTTTCCAAGTAAAGTCGTGACGCCTTAACATCTTTTGTCTTCCCGGAATATTCATAAGTGTCGCGAGAATAGCTTCACAAACATTCTTCTCTATGTGCATGACATCCAAACAATGTCTGACCTTTAGATCTTTCCAATATGGGAGTTTCCAAAAAATGGATGTTTTTTCCATAATCTTGTAGGTCGATCAACCTCACTAGCAGGTTTACCAAAGACTGTTTCAATGCCCTTCACCTGATTATAAATTCAGTACCAGTTAATGGTCTATGAGCAACTTCTTCTTCAACCGTCCCATCGAATGCCTTCTTCTTAAACCGATAGGGATGGTCGCGGCTGAGGAGCCTTCGTGTGCGCATATACACATGTTTGCAGCCCTTAAGGTGTGTAGATTTCATGTCATCTAAACAAATTGGGCAAGGTTGTTTTCCTTTAGTCTTATACCCAGATAAGTTCCCATAAGCTGGATAATTGTTCATAGTACAAAAAAGCATGGCACGCAGAGTGAATATCTCATTAGCATACGCATCAAATACTAACACTTGATATAGGAAAAACTTGGTCGTTACTAGCCTCCTAAAATCAAACAAAACCTAACTAAATCACTAAACTAGGTAAAGTGATAAGTAAGGGTCGAAATCCACAGGGACTAAGGAACACCAAAATGTATTGATAAAACAATAAGCTAGGCCGGAATAAAGCCGGAAATTGTCAATAACCAACTAAGAACTACGAAAAAGCTAAATATCAAAGATAACTAAAGTTAGGAGATGGGATTAAACACCAACTAATCATGAGATAGGCATAAGAATATCAAACATAGAGATAATACATGAACACTACTTGAATTAGCTATTAACTCAACACATAACTCCCATCCTACTCTCATAGATGGAGAAATCCTCAAAGACATCAAATAAGGACTCTCATCCATTACTAACATATCCCGAGGTTCAAGGTAACCCAAGTCAATAATAGAAATCAATAGGTCACACTCTCATGCCAACCTAAATCAATCAACTCCATCTAATACGACATTCAAGTGATCAAAGAGAATGCAACATAGATTAGAAAAGCTAAAAAAGCAATAATTTAATCACACAAATCTCTAAATCCAATTTCAAATGCCCAATTCAATCATGGCTGGGTTTTCACCCAAACCCTAACCAACAAACTACTCCATAAATACAAAAATGAGGACTTTAGAGAAATTAAACTTTAATAACATGATAATAATCATTAATCTAACATTAAACTAAATAAAATAAATCATAAATAATTAAACTAATCAAGAACAACTAATCTAAGAAAAACAATGAAAATAAAACAATAAAAGAGGAGAAAGAGTAAGAAATGCTCATTGATTAATGGTTGAAAGTTTCGATACAAATGTCACCCTTGAATCTACAATCTTCCATCTTTCTTTGAGTTTTCTCCCTTTTCTTCCTAAACTAAACTATGGAGGCTAAACCTCCTTAAAACCCTAAAAAGTCTAAAACTAAGAGTGGTGAAAAAATAAAACTAGGCTAATAAGAAAAACTCTCTTTCTAAAAAGATGACTTAAGATATTTATACTCCTCCTAATAAAAAGGAAAGAAAGAAAAAGGAGAAGAAAATAAAAACAAAGAATGAAATAAAAGGAAAATGGAAGAAAGAAAAGAAAAGAAAAGAAAATGAAAGAAAACGTGTGTGAAGTTACTGAAGTATACAGGGGAAAAAGAAAAGTCAAAGAAAGAAAATGAAAAAGGTTAAAAACCCCACAAAAGCATCAGACCTCATTTCCTATTTATCGTCTTCTTTGCGGTGCATCATCACTCATCATCCATGGTCCATCATCATCGTAAATCTTCATCAACGTCATTCACCATCGTCTATCCTTCGCTCAAGAAATCGTGGCCGTTTGATTCTTCTCAATGATTTTTTTCCATAAATTAGATCCAATAAATCACAACCCTTGATTTGTTTAATGAGTCTTTAAGCACGTTTCTTTGAGCGCCCGCTCCGTGATCGCTCATGGGTCGCTCATAGTTTCTGCCTACCATTCTGTTTTGTGGTAAATTCAAATGGAGCGACCGCTCCGTTTAACAGAGGAGCGCCCGCTCCCTTTTGGCTTGGACGGATTGCGGAGGTGGTGTCTGACGTGGGTGATGGTGGTGCTGCGGTGGAGTGCTGGGCAGCAGTTGAGTGGCTGCTGTTGGTGTATGTGGGTGGAGGAAGATGGGTGGTAGTGTATTGGGGTTGGGATGATGTGGTGTAGGATAATAGTCATGGTGTGGTGTAGGATATGCCTTGTACATGATAATTCCAAATTGCACATTATAGCTCCAACAAGCTCACCTACAAGCACAACCAAACATGGAAGGAGAAACGAGACATGTACAAATAATAATAACTAAAAGGAAAGAAAAATAGAGAATTAAACTAAACAATCTATAAATTAACAAAACAAAGAAAATACATAATATGAAATTAAGAGCTAAAAGCTAGTAAAAATAACTAAAAACTCCAATTAAACTACAAAATATAAAAAAAGAAGAAATTAAGACTAAATTAGGTAGAAATTTATGAAAATAACTATGAAAATAATGTAAAAACTACTCCTAAAAGTGACATAAATGTCACTTATCAAACTCCCCCAAGCTAAGCTTTTGCTCGTCCTCGAGCAAAATAAGATGAAACACAAAGGAAGAGAATGATTTATTTAAGCAAAGTAAATTGGAAAAGAGATGAAAATATACACTAACTCACTTTCGTAGGAATCACGATTGCATTTAGCATATGCAACAAGCTCTTTAAACCCCTAAATCGCTCTAGAGGGCGAGTGAGATCTCGCGAGGGTTTCCCAAGAGTTTAAACCCACAACTCTTAGTTTTTCATCAACCATTTATCCAACAAACTCAAGATTTATGCCCAAGTCAACTATCAATGAAATGGTTCACAAGCAATGATAAAGAGCAACTTTCAAGACAACTAATTTTCGAATGTACTCATAGGTTATGGGTGGAGAAAGAAACTAATCAATATTGCAAAAGGACACCTAATTAGACTTTTTACTCGCCCATTAGAGAACACCTAGCTATCCAAAAGACTTATGACTCTTCAAGTGTTATAGAAGCTCAAACCACTAGTCCAACATCCCTAGACACACAAATAAGCCTTAGACTCCACTCTACTCAAAACTTAAGAAAATAGAACTAAGTGTGGGAGGCATCCACAAATTGACCTCTTTTATTGAAATTCTTCTATTATTTTTTTCGTTTTTCTTCACTTTTTTCTCATTTTTCACGCCTATTTTTTTTTGACTTTTTTTAGCTTTTTCTTTTTCCCTTATTACAGGAATCTTTGATATACAAGGAAAAGGTAACTACACACTTAAGAGAAACATAAGAACTTGTGGCTTTAAGTGCCACTTATTTCAAACGAAAAGTACTAAAAACTAAGCTTTTTGTAGAGCTTTGCTTAGGACATGATGAGCGTATCTAAGGACACAAGGGACCGCAAATTTGAAGCTAAAATTATCCAAGCATGAGCAACATAGTCAAGATTCAAGATTAGACATCCAATTGAGCATTCATTAGTTTCATTTTGGTAGACTCTAATGCAATCAAGATTAATCACCTTCTAAAACATCACAACCCAAGCTCACACTCTTCCAAAAGGAGCTCTAAACATTTACTCAAAATCAAAGCAAGGAATCCACATATATCATCAACTAGCATCTTCCTTGGGCATGAAATGCTTTGTACTTTTGTTATTACTCAACTTTTTTTTTTTTCATTTTGCCAAACATCCTTTTTTTCATTTTTTTTCAATTTTTTCAATTTTCAGAAGAACTCAAAACTTGAAGGAAAAAGAAAAGAAATGAAAATATTTTTTGAAATTTTTGAAAATGAGAAAAGTAAAGAAATAAAGTATATACACCTCCCCCAAGCTAGCGAATAGCTACTCCCCCAAGCTAGAATAAAGCATTGTCCTCAATGCTTGAACAAGACTATCAAAGGGAGGGAGGGAGGGGGAAGAAACATCCAAACCAACAACACATGTTCCGCAATCATAAAGCATAAGAGAAAGAGAAAAGGAAGGATGCTACCGGATGATAGGTGGATGTGGATACCCGCAAATGACCCAATTTCTCCATTTCCAATCATGTTCCTCAAAACCATGATTTGCTTTCCACGTGCTATCGAGAATGAATGTTATTCCAATTATGTACCTAAATAAATCAAGGATAGAAAACTAATAAAAATAAGAAAGACTAAAAGAAAGAAAAAGAAAGCAATAAACCACGGGTTACTTCCCGAGAAAGGCTTATTTAAGGTCCTAAGCTTGACCTTTCTAGTAAATAGCAATTCAAAGATCGCAAGAGTTTGTCATATGCACTAGCACACATTTCAATTATTATTAAGTATGCAATGATAAAATGCAAAATATGCATAAAGTGCAATGCAACTCCATGCAAATAAGGAGAGGGATGCCAAAAAGAAGAAGGATTAAAAGGAAAAACAAAAAAGTAAGAAAGAGAAGAATCAAAATAAAAAGAAGAATAAAATGGCAAACTCTCCTCAATAAAATCTTTTTTGGTGGCAAGCTCACTCTTTTCCTCAATAATGAATGGATTGGGCACTTGAAGGTCAAAAGAGGCAAGAAGCTCATCTAGATTTGGAGTTTTGATACATGTGAATGGATATAAAATGGGACTAGAGGGAATAATGTCAATCCTTCTTGCAAATGG
Organism: Beta vulgaris subsp. vulgaris; assembly: GCF_026745355.1. Classification (NCBI taxonomy): domain Eukaryota; kingdom Viridiplantae; phylum Streptophyta; class Magnoliopsida; order Caryophyllales; family Amaranthaceae; genus Beta; species Beta vulgaris. Next base: position 36,914,974 of record NC_079208.1, read on the forward strand.
AATATGAGGGGAAGGGATAGAAACAAGGTTTTCACTAACCACTTCACTCACATCACAAGACTCAAGAGGGGAATCAGTCGTATGCTTGAGCAGACCGTCTTTCTTCCTACGATCTGCATGCCACCTCAAATTCTTCGCATCTCCTTTAATTGAGACATGCGCTTAAATCTAGGTATTATGGGTAGATACCACAACACCTTAGCTGGTGGTCCTTCACTACATTACGATAAAGCACACAATCGTTAGGACAAGCATGTATCCGCTTGTACTCTAAATCGAAAGGACACATTAGCTTCTTCGCATAATAGTACGACTTTCGCAGTTCATTTCCATCAGGGAGCATCTCAGCTAAAACTTCCAACAACGATGTGAAACTAGAGTCCGTCCAACCAGCGTTCGACTTAATGTTGAATAGTGTTACCACTACGGAAAGTTTGGTGTACTTTGTACAACCTGGATACAACGACTTTTCAGCAGCCTGAGACGTAGACTCAAAAATACGAGGTCGTCTACACGACTGATCTTCAACCTCGTGTATCATCTCGTCTACCCGATCCCTATCGTCATCTCCAAATTCATCATCCAAATTCTCATCCCCTAACTTATCATCATGCTTCTTTTCTTCACATACATCATTCTTTACTCCAGAGCTTCCTATATACCTCCCATGCTCACCATGCCAAACCCATATGTGGTATTGAGGCCTAAACCCACGGCGAAAGACATGCTCCCTAACCACATGTATACTACTAACCTTGCTCACATTTCTACAATCGAAACAAGGACAATAAAAGTCGACTGCTCCAGAGGATGTTTGATATTCTAATGCAGTTGTACAGAATTCCGAGACCCCATTCACAAACTCAATCGATTCACGACTACCATACATCCAAGTACGATTCATCTCATTCAAGAAGACCATCTCTAATAATTAAACACAACATTCATTATAATGCATAAATCATTATTAAAGTACATACACTCACATATTCAAATCACACACATATACAGCAAGCTAAGATAGTGACATGTTCAATTATATGCATGCAGCCGAAGGTCCTTATCACTCCAACCTAACCCATCCTTGGACGTCTAATCTCACTAGTGAATATATTCATACTTGGTGGCGTGGTGGCTGCAATGTGGCGTGGTGGAGGAGCTCCAGCACCCTAAACCACTCAAATGGTGGAGAAGAGAAGATAAGAGAAGAGAAGAGAAAAGAAGAGAAGGGTAATGGTGACGGGTGGTGCGCAAGGTGGTGGGCGCAATGTGGTGGGTGGTGCGCAAGGTGGTGGTGCGCAATGTGGTGGTGCGCAAATGTGGTGGTGCGCAAATAAACCACTCGAATTAATTGGTGGGTAGCAATGTGGTGGTGGTGGAGCAAAGTGGTGGGCAGCAGTAGTGGTGGTGGTGGTGGTGCACTCGAATTAGGGCAGCAGTAGTGGTGGTGGTGCACTCGAATTAGGGCAACAGTTGTGGCTGTGGTGGTTGTGATTTTTTTGCTCGTAAAAGTTCTCTAAGGAAGGAAATAGAATTGCTCTTGATGGGGTATACTCTACTGTACATGCGCGCAATATAATTTCATAAAAAAAAATACCAAGTAGGGCTTGTAAAAAAAGCGCAACCCTACATAACAGAAGGGTTGTGCTTTTCCAACAAGCGCAACCCTACTTAGTCAGAAGGGATGCGCTTTTTTAACAAGCGCAGCCCTTCACTTAGTAGGGCTGCGCTTGTAGAAAAAGCGCATCCCTTCTGAATGTAAGAAGGGCTGCGCTTTTTCTACAAGCGCAACCCTTCTCTTATGTAGGGCTGCGCATTTGAAGAAAAGCGCAACCCTTCACTAGTAGGGCTGCGCTTATAGAAAAAGCGCAGCCCTTCATGTGCAACCCTTCCTTTTTTCCCCTAGTGATGGGCAAAAGCGTTACCATCCATCCTATGGGCAAATCGCACAACGCCACGCACTGCGACAGGACTAACGCCATTGTCTTTGGTTTATGGATGCGAAGCTGTCTTACCAGCTGCGGTAAGCATCCTAATTGCTAGGTATGGTTTAATGACAAAGCAGCATAATCACGATGAGATCTTAACCAACTTGGATACCATAGAAAAAATGTGGAACGCAGCGTTGGTACACATCGCAGCCCAACAACAAATCGTCGCAAGGAGTTCCAATAAGAACGTCCAAAAGAAATCATTTGTCGAAGGTGACTGGGTCCTAAGGAAGGTATTTCAAAACACACAAGAGCTCAATGCTAGTACGTTAGGACCTAAATGGGAAGGACCATATCATATTAGCAAAATAGTGGGCAACGGTGCCTACCAGGTGCTCCGACGTGAGGGAAGCCCAGTACCACGTAGCTGGAATACCACTCATCTTAAAAGATACTTCTTCTAGCTAAGTGACTTCAATGTTTTATTTTAATTTCTATTTATAGCAAATAAACGCCAAAATTATCATGTCAATGTCGTTGACTCTCAGCGACCCTAGTTTTTATTTCACCGTCCGTTATTTTTTCAAGATGCTTTATTTATCTTTGTTCCAATAACGTCACAACGTTATGACGACGCGACGAACGATTGTTCACTTTTTCCTAGTACAATAAACGTGGATCATAAATGACATCACCAACGATCTTCTATTTTTTTTTCCAATAAATATGTTATGATGACTCTTCCACATACGACTCTTGTTGATTATCCATCATGTGCTACAAGCTCATCCTGCTTGTCTCAAGTAAGTACTTGTATGTTTTTTCAAATGATCAAAATTATCACCTTGATAAACCAAAGAATCTAAATCTAGACAACTGAGATAGGCGTACTAAGCGCCTGATTATGCCATAAGAACGTCAGAACAACGACAGACAATGAAACGCATGAAAGACTTAGATTACCAAAGTAACTTGTGGTCTGAACGGCCAAAAACATAAATGCCAAAGTTATGGTCATTCCCATGAATGACCTAAAAGTACAAAGCCAAAAGTCACTCCCATGAGTGACCTAAAAAACACAGTTTGTTAAAATAGTCTAACGTAACAAAGAAGCTGAAGGACTATGCGTCCGGGTTTTCATCAGAGTCTTTCTCCACCGACGCATCAGATGATGGAACAACAGTGGGTGATTCCTTCTCTGTGTTCGGTTCAGGAGGGACGTTTGATGCAGCAAAGGCAGTGCAAGACGCAGCCTTTTTTACCGATGCTAGGAGGAGAATCTGCCGTCGCCACCAGCTCGTCCTCCTCCAAGAGATTTTTCATACCACCTTGGCATTCGAGCAAGAGGTCTATCTTTATTTGCGGCGTCCATGATGCATTCTTGTTCATCATAAATTGGTACATCAGCTTCGCCCTCACCCTGGTGGTCACCTCGGCTTCAAGCAGGTCCAATTCATTTTTTCGAGCGTCAACCCAGGCTTGAAGCGCCTCAATCTCCAGTTGTGTAGCCTTCTTCCTTATCTTCTCTAGTTCTTCGCCATTTTTCTTCAGCATCTCCTCCATCTTCACCAACTTCGCTTGGTTTTTCTTCAAGTCAGCACCCTTATTCTTTGCGTCATGCTCATATTTGTCAGCTTTGAACTTCATTGTCTGATGACCCTTCAGCAGCATCGACATCTCCTTCTTCGCCATGAGGAAATGCTGTGATGCTTGCATAACAACAAATGTTATGTGAGTAAGCGATTGCGATTTACTATCAACGACGGTAAGGTGAAAATAAAAGTAAAGGGAGCAGACCTAATAGACGAGCTCTAAGACATCCGACATCATGCGCGGAAGAGTATGTTCCTTTATCATCTCTTCAGCGGAGGGAAAGAGAGATCTTTCCGCTTCTGGCCAAATAAACCTTTCTAACAACATGAAGTCGTTATGCACTGTAACGGTGTATGATGGGCCTCCCTTGTCAGAGGGAGCCATGAACTCAGTCCTGCGCGTCTTAGGCGCAGTCTCGTGCTCATCGTCCACCAGTTGGGCGATGACAGTGGCATCGTTCTTGCTCGACGTCGTCGCAGACGTCGTCACAGCTGACATTTCTCTCTCTCTCTTTTCCTTCTGCGCAACGTCTCCGCCAGGCCTTGGTTGTCCATAGAACCTCTAGGGCGTGACCGGGAAGAACCTACCAAGGACATAAAGTCATTACAACCTCAGAAATTATGGCAACAGAAAAAAAATACTAGATGACGCAAGATGAACTTATACCAGAAGCCATATATGAGCAGCTTTCTTGGTTGGCGAACAAGATTTTTGAAAACCATCTTTCTTCTTTTGATGCCTCTAAGAAATTCTCGCACAGTCGCGTAGATTCTTCATGATGCATCAGTAACTTTGGGTTTAGACCTACAGAAAGAACGACGTAAGAACGGTGTTAACGACGTGACATGCTAAGAATATGTTTAAATCAATACAAACCTTTTGTACTCCAGCCACCAAATTAACGTTTTTCCGATTTCTCTCAAAGAGGATCTTCACAAAGACATATTTTTCCAGCCTCTGTCGTTTGACTTGACTCCACCGACCAATGGTTATAATCTTACCTTGGCGTGAAGGGCTATCCTATTTTTTGCTTTAACCCTAATTTTGTAGCAGAGCAACAGATCGTGGATGGTAAAAGCATCCTCCCATGACGTTGCTACCCTGTCAATGACACTCAAAATTTTCCGTACCTGGGTTAATTTGATAGATTTGCATGAGGTCCCTAGCTTTGGGGGAGAAAGGCAATCTAAGGCCTATCTTGAAAGGGTACTCATATAGGACTACCCAATTGCCTGGGCACATTTCAGGCTATCGATTTGGTTCTGCATTCCTAATAATGACAGTATTAGTGGGGAGATTTCCCAACTCTAGAAATGACATCATGTCTTCTTCAGACATTGTGGACTATTCGTCCTCGTTTTCTCCTCTTTTCTCTACAACTTTCTCTTTTCCTTTTGATTTCTCCTGATTTTTCACAGAAATCCTAATGCTACGCCTACTAGGGGCCATGGTTACAAATGGAGTAGAAAAATTATGAAACAGGAAATCAACAATGGTGAGAAATTACTTGGCACTGTAGAACGTTTTTGGCAGAGAGCAGCGGAGAATTCTAGAGAATCGAGTGTTTGAGGAGAGAGAAGTAGATTGCGTGCGTTTGATTTAATTGGGCACGGTTTTTATAGCTTCTTAAGTAATCATTATATTGTGCAATGACCCTTGGCTTACCTTTGATACTGTTTGTTGAACCCTAGTTTTGATGATGACAAAGAAACAAAGATGCAAACTAAGTAGTGAACTAATGAGTTATTTAAGTGTATGATGTTTAAGGTATCAATGTAACGAACTGGGAGAATACGAAGTCAAGAGAGGATTTCAAAGGCTAAGTAAAGAAGTTTCTATAAGTTGATACTGGAGCAAGCATTGGATCAAGAAGAATAGAAGCTAGGCGTTTTATTTTCTAGTTCCAATGTAAAGGAACAAAGTACAAATGGAAAGGAACATTGGCAGTTTTATTTGAGAATGAGAGTTTGTTCCTTTGTAAGGAACTAACTAAGTGGCACTAAACGAATATGTTAAAGGAACTTAGTTAATAAAAGGAACTAGACTTAGGCGTGCAAAAGTATAACGGTTAAATGTGCAATTGAGTAAGTCATGCCTAAATTATAGGAAATTAGTTTTATCTAATTTCAAATGATAAAATCAGTTTTAAAAAGAAAATCCATTTGAGAAAAAGATTTTGTTTTTCGGAAAAATAAAGAAAATAAATATCCGGTTTTTAGAAAGAATTTGTTTAAAAGATATTATTTTCTTAAATATTAAAAATTCAGTTTTAAAGATAAAAACTGTATTTATAAAACTGATTTTCGGATAAAGCTCAAGGAACTCCTATTACTTAGGAGTAGTGGCTAAAATATATCCACGTTCATTCTTAGATCATGGGATCATGGGACATGATGTGAAACGTGTTCCTTAGGGGAAGGAACATCATGGGTTAATGGACTTAACATGTAATCAAGTTTTAATCCCACGTTCTTTGTGATTATTACTATAAATATTGAAGTCAAGATAAGTTCCAAATTGTGTCTGACTAAGTAATTAAGTGAGTTTAACTAATTAAGTGTCAGTGCCTTCATTCTCTCATAATAGTCATTTGTTCTTTGCTTTCTTACTCTAATTCCACTAAGCTTATTTCGATCAATTGTATTTTGGTTTTTGGGGTAAGGGAACTTTGAGTCAAGTTCTGTAAGAGAAAGGCTTTGAGTGAAGCTTGTATGAGTGAGAAAACTTCGAGTGAAGTTGAGACACTAGTACAAAATAGGCGATTTGCGTCGGATGTGAGGCGCCTATTTGCGTCGGACATGGGTCCGACGCCACAGACCTCGACGCAAATGACTATCAATGGTCTGCGTCGAATGCAGATCCGACGCACATTTTCGCCTATTTGCGTCGCACTCGTATACGGTGCGACGCAGATGGCTATCCCAGCCCAATTCATAGTAATGCAGAGATAATGTGCGTCGCACATAGCCGAGGGTGCGACGCACATTATTGATTTGCGTCGCACAACAGGCTATGTGCGACGCAAATTACTATTTTAATAAAAAAAAAATATTTTTGGAACTAGGCCAAAAGAAAGAAATAAAGAAAAGAACGGCAGCTTTTACAATTTGAAACCAAAAAAAGTAGATCTAACACCCTTGTTGAAACCGTTTTATTATTATACAATTTGAAACAAAAAAAATAGATCTAACACATAATTACAATTTATTACAACTTTTACATAGATCCAAAAAAATAAATAACAGTCTTCAATCTTCATCGTCAATAGTCGCCCTTTTCTGTTAAAAATCAGATATAAAAAATAAAAAAAGCCATTATCTTTCAGATCTAGAAAAGTGTAAAAAAAAAATCAGAAACAAAAAATTTAAAGAATTATTCGAACCTGTTGGAGGTGGAGAATGGGAAAGAAAGCCAAAGTATTTCAGTCACTTTCAGATCTATAAAAGGGTACACAAAAAAATCATAAATAAAAAATTAAAAAAATCGAATCTGCGAAAACAAATAAATTCTAAATCAGAAAATAAACCCTAAAAATACCAAAAAGTAAACAAAAAAAAATAGATATAAAAAATAAAACTAAATACGAAAGGATTAGAGTTTTTAATTTTCATTTGCATGAACTAAATTTTTAGTTTTTCAGATCTGAATATGAAAAACGAATTTTCAGATTTGAAAACTAAAAAGAAAATCAGATCTAAAAATGAAAAAACATATCAGATTGAAACAACTTCGAACCTGTCAAAGCAAGAGACTTAGTGTGATTCGCCGGAAAACTTCGAACCTGTAAAACCGTTTAGTTCGTCGGATTTACTTTGTTTGCGTCCGCGTCTAGGAAGAGGAGAATTTGAGAGTTTGAAGCGGCGATGAGATGTTTGCGTCCCTGCATTTGCTTTGTTTGGTGCTTGAGATGTTTGAGAAGGAATGTGAGAAGGCCGGAAAAGTTGTGATGTGCGTCGTTTAGTGCTTGAGATGTTTGGAGATAAGCGGTTGATGAGGAGAGAGAGATAGAGAGAGAGAGGTGCTGAGATGAGAAATGAAGAGAGAGAGAGAGGGCGTGTATGAGGACGGCGTGCTGAGATGAGAATTGAAGAGAGAGAGAGGGCGTGTATGAGGACGCGTTAGGGTTTATGAATTTAAGTAGTGGGCCTCATGGCCTATGTGCGTCACACATCACATAGGTGCGATACAAATTAGGTATCTGATTTGCGTCGCATGAGTCAGGTGTCCGACGCACATTTGGCTTTTGCAACGCATGTAAAGCAGGTGCGACGCAAATGGGCCATGTTGTGCGTCGCACTCCTCCCACATGCGACGCAAATCCCAACTGTGCGTCGTTTCCGTGTATGTGCGACGCAAATCAGGGGACGCAAATCGTCTATTCTGTACTAGTGAGAGGAACTGTTGTTAAGGGAACAGTGGCTCAGGAACTTGAGTTTAGGAACTCAAGGTGTGGCTCGAGTTAGAATTAGGTTATAACAAAGTTGTTTGGCCTAATTAGTGAAAGAGTTGAGCTTAAAATCCCTAGTGGTCGAGGTTGTTTCTTCTTGTTGGGCCCAAGAAGTTTTTCCTCGTAAAAATCCCTTGTGTTCCTCTAGCTTGTTTATTCTAAGCTTTAATTTCCGCAAAAAGTTACATTTATTTCTACACCTACAATTCACTCCCCCTCTTGTAGTGTTCCTAGGGAAATAACAATGTTTTATCACAATCAGCTGTTTGTTTATTCTTTTTCATCTGTTAATTTATATTCTTAGCTAATGTTGGCATTGGCTTTGATATTTTGCATCAGATGAATAATCGTGATTAACTAATAATGGTTTCATGGATCTTGGTTTATCTCCATATCAACTATTAGGGGTAAATTGTTATGGGGGATTTTTACAGGTTGACATTGACGCAATGACTTTGACATTATGACGCAAGGTTAGCTTCAGTGTTGAGACATGAAGACTAAGTCAATGGAGTCCAAAACTGATAATCCGAGAAAGAGGGACTTGAGCTTGATTATGCTTGGCCAACGAAAATGAAAGATAGTAGTATTTGCACAAAGGAAGGAAGCAGTTACAATAACTCGAGCATAGTACAGAGGATCTCCTAGATTCTGGCAAAGCAGCCGTTGGAAAATATAAGCTTAGAGTTAGAGTATTTAAGCACGGAAAAAGCAATAGAAAACTTCACTTATTTGATCAGAGAAAAAATACATAAGTGAAAAGGGCAATAATCATTCTCATTTGAAAAACAACTTGTGTACTTAGATCAAAATAGCTTGTAACGATCGTCGTTCATCTGAAGCGACAAACACTGATAGTAGATTGGTGGAATCATCTCCACCTACGATTTTTACCCACCTTCATTGAGGTTTTTCGCGTCACCGTTTCCTTGTGTCATTCCCCTGAATTTCCCCCCTTGCATCAATTTCATTCTTACTTTGCTCATATAACAATCTGGTTATTGTGTCCCTAACTTCAATTCTATCGTAAGATAAATTTTAGCCTAAACAATGAGAATTCTATATATTTCTCTAATTCAGCTGAACACTCAAGCAAGGATTTGGAGTAACTTTTGACAAATAAATCGTTGTGATATATTCGAAATTGGGGAAGATAGAGGGGAAAAATACCTTGAAATTTGAGTGAATTCGGAAATCAAACGTCGGTCGTCAATCTTCAACGAACATCCTAGTCGCCTATTGATGCCTAAATGTTGGAGTGTTTATTCCTCTTTGCCTCTTTGGGGAATTTTTCTTTTTCCCTTTTATAATGAAAAGCTATTTTACTTTTATTTTTGAGAAAGTCCACAAGTGCATTTTTTTTTCTCAATTTACTTCACAATATGCCAAGTCCGTATTGCGAATTTCTAGTTGATTTTGTTAATTAAATTTGTTGTATAACTATTGAATCTTTTTTATTTGAATTTTTTGTAATAATGTTGATTAACATGTGAATTTGCGAAAAATAATTGATGAGTAGTATAAATTATACACGGCCCCGTTTTGGATTTCATTTTAGAATCGGATCTGCAGGATCCGTAGTATCCGGATCGTTGTCATGTTTCACTGGACCGCTTGGATCCGGGTTGGATATGAGTTGGATCTGAGTCGGATATGGGTCCAACGTCTAAAAATAGATTCGGAACCGAGTCCGTAAAGGCCCGGTCCAAATTGCACCCGTTGATAATTGGGTGGGGTCGCGGTTGGATTGGGGCTACATGGGTGGGGTGGGGGAGGTGGTGAGGGTTGGGTGGTTAGGGCATTAGGGTAGGGTGGGGTTATGGATTAGAGAAATAAATTAGGATTAGGTAGGGCTTTAAAAGAAGGTTTTGGGTTAATGACTAACGGTGGTTAACGCCGTTAGTTATTAAGGGTAATTTCAAGTATTACCATAAAATTCGAGTGTAATTAGTAAATTTTGAGAAATGCAAGGGTATTTGATTTTATAAAAACTCTGAAATAAACAACTGTATATTTTATTCATCATGATGATTGAATTTTGCATAAAATGTTTTAGCTGGAGTAGGGATGAAATTGAGGATCTAGCTAAATCCCTTAGAGGGGATATGACAACTTGTGTTTAGAAATAAAGCCATGTTCAATCATTATTTTTTCTTTTTTTAAACGGAAATGTTGAACTTTCTTATCTGTAAACTTGCTGGAGTTTGATAAAGAGGTTACGTATACATCACATGATGTATAACAAGTTATTTAAGAAGTCAACATGATTATAAAATATTAAGCCTACAAATAACTTATTCTTGCTAATGTCATATATGGCTTATCTATTCCCTATAAGACCCTGAAATAATCTAAGACAGCCATAAAATTATACACAACCAAAAAACAAAGAAAGAGAAGAGTGATCAAATGGTAAGGTTTCTTCTTTGCATGACAACCTTATTCCGTACTGGCTTGCTTGTTTTGGACTTTTTGGAAGCAATGGGAGTGTGTTAGTACGTCTAAGAATGCTTCAGTTTGCTTGTGCTGATCATTTTGGTAAACGCGATAGACGGTGTTGCGGTGATGGTGGTGGTGCCAGCGGTAGATATGGAGGCGGGTGTGCCTGTAACCCGGTCTCCTTATTTATTTGGTGTTCTACGATGTAATCTTGTAAGAGATTCCATGTATACTCGTTAAATGTAATTACATGTTTTTATCCATGTTGTACAGAAACTTGTAAATATATATATTTCCAAGTCAATTCTCAATATTAGCATTTCAACATTTACTCATTAAACGGATATTCCTCAAAACTCATAGATTATGAAACCTGTCGAGAAGATGATAATCTTTTCTTAGTATAAATCCTAAGTTAATAATGAAAAGTACTTATGTAGCTACTTGCAGATTATTCATTTTGCACTACAAGTCTACAATATTTGATGTTAAAGAGCGCAAGTAAAATTGTCCTTACAGAACAAAAAATTGCCTATATAGTTTAAGAGGGAAAAAATTAATTGCCCTCAACTTTGTCATGATAGGACCGTTGTATTAGCCTTTGAGGGAAAACATCTAAAAATTGCCGTCCTTGCTAAATATAAGGAAGACAACATCGTTTTGCCCTCTTTGATTTTATAAAATAGGGCAATTATTTTTGCCTTCTTAATAAATATGCAAATAAGACAACTTTCTCGCTCTCTTAGCTTCCATATACACCATCATGGCAATAATCTTGCCCTATTAGGTATGTAACAAAGAGGGCGACTACACTACTCAAGGCTTATATCATAGAACAAAGAAGGCAAAGCCTAGTCAATTGCATTCATTGCTTTCCTTTATAGAGAATCATTTATTGGAGAATAACGACAATTTTGTATTGGTCGCCCTCATTGCTCCTTTCTCCACTTCTTTTTTGAAACATTTATATTCAACTTGCACTATGTAAGTTTCATACATGTAATTGAAATATGTTCTGAAATACAAAATTATTGTATAAATTAACAAAATCTTTAAATTAAATATAAGTTGTTATAATTACAATAGAAGTGCAAAAACAATTACACTGGTTCTTTTTACAATCTTACATGTCCATTCAAATTATAATCCTGTAGTGCCCTTGTTTGAAACCTGTAAAAGAAGATGGAACTTCATTAGTCCATCAGCCACCTATTGTAAACACAGCAGGGGATGTATCCAAAGGATCTTCTACATAAGTGCTTAGAAAAATTAAACCTTGCTACAAGCCTACAGCAACAACTGAACCATGATTCAAGAGGGTATTTCCCTAAATAATAGTAACATAAATAAGTTTCCTGTAGCTTTATAGAAGAGGTGGAAAGTTAAGTAGGAATAAGAAATACCATAATTTCAAATTCCAAGATGCGAAACAGAAATTAAAAGTTAATAATATATAGTGTTGACTCTTGATCAAGGTGTGTTTTAGTTTGCTCTTGTTGATTCAAGCATGTCATGTGGCTGTCCGAATTTTACGGTTTTAGGTTTATGTGTGTTGTATTGTTGTGCCTTGGAAGCAAAAAGATATCCAACCCTAGCTAGTATTAGATTCACCTGGACCGAATATACTAAAATCCTATTACAAACAAGAGACTAAGGCGCAATGTATATACAACATAAATCACATTATATAAACATAGTCCAACACCCCCCCCCCCTCCAAAGTTGGAGAATGGAGATGAATAATGCCCAATATGCCTAGTAAGTATAAGAATTGTCGAGTCCCAAAAATGTTTGCAAGTTGTTCTGTAGTGGAAACATGAGAAGTAGAAATGAGTCCATCTTGAATGGCATCACGAAAGTAATGACAATCAAGTTCAATATGCTTGGTGTGCTCATTAAAGACAGGGTTTTGGGCAATATAGACCGCATACTTACTGTTACAATAAAGAGAAAAACCACCGGAGGGAGTGACTCCAAGGCTACCAAGCAGAGAATGTAACTATTTAAGTTCAGCTGCCACATCAGCCATGGAACGATACTCACTCTTGATAGAAAAGCGAGAAACAGTATGTTGCTTGCGAGTCTTCCAAGAAATAGAAGAAGAACCAAGAAAAAACATCCACTCGGTAAATACCGATTAGTGAAAGGGCAACTAGCCCAAACATAATTATACCAAGTAGTCAAATGAAAATCACAAGAAGATGACAAGATGATCCCCTGACCAGGAAACCATTTCAAATAACACACAACTAGAAACGCAGCCTCTCAATGGTGCTAATGAGGCTGATGCATGAATGTAGCAAGAACATGTACAACATATGCTAAATCAGGGTGTGTAAAAGCGAATCAAATGAGACGCCCTACAAGACATCAATATTGAGAAGGATCATAATACAAAGGACCATCTACTCGAGCCATGTTATGATTCTGATATAATGGGGTATCAGCAGGCTTAGCACCAAGAAGACTTGTCCTAGAGATAATGTCAATAGCATACTCAGGTTTAGACAAAAAGAAGCCATCAAGGCTACGAGAAACCTTAATACCAAGAGAATACTTCAAGAGACCCAAGAAAACACTTACCAAGATATGCTTTGAAAGAGAACAAAAAAGTAGAATCATTCCCAAAAATAATGAGATTATCAACAATACACACAAGAACATTCAAATGAACAAATCCACGACAATAGGTGAATAGAGAATAGTTATAGTACGAACTAGAAAAGCCATACTGACGCAAAGATATAGCAAGTTTAGAAAACCAACAACGAGGAGCTTGCTTCAGACCATAAAAAGATTTTTGCAACTTGCATACTTGACCAAGGTGAATGGAGTTAAAACCTGGAGGAAGTTACATATAAACCTCTTCATCTAGATCACCATTAATAAAGGCATTATGGACATTCATTTGATGAATCTACCACTTAGCAGTGGCAACAACAAGAAAAGCACGAACCATGACCCTTTTGGCCACAGGAGCAAAAGTCTCGTGATGATCAATCTCGTCCACCTGATGATTACCCAAAATGACCAAACGAGCTTTGAGGCGCTCAACACTCCAATGAGAGTGATACTTGATTTTATACACCCATTTACACTACGCGGCCTTATTACAGGAGGAAGAGTGGTCATGACCCAAGTTTAATTAACCTCCAAAGCACTGATCTCTTTTTGCATAGCCTGCCTTTAACCAGAATGTTTCATAGCTTGTTTAAAGCTTTGGGGTTCAACCCCGTCATCGACTACTACAAGAAAGGCACGATGGCACAAAGAAAAATGATGACGATTCACAAAGTGTGGTAGAGGATAAGGAGTACCTGAGGGACTTGGAACATGTGATGAACCTAGAGGGGGATCGCAATATTAATGTACCAAATAATCTTTCAACAAAGTGTTGGGCTGCTTTTCACGGTGACCACAACCCAAAAGAGGCAAGGTAGGATCAGAGGACTGGACGTTTGTGTCGGGTAAAGGTTCAGCTGCAGGCCCAGTTGGAATTGGACCAGAGGAATGGGGGGAAGTAGCATTAGGAACCGAATCTGAAGGAACATTAGTAATTGGGCCAGGCGCTAGGTCGGGCTGGAGAAAGATGCGCCAAGAGTAGGAGCTAGGTCGGGTTGGAGTTATTTGGTGGATTAGGGTTGTGGTCATTTTATGGGTCAGAGAGAAGATGTGAATGGGGGTTATTGTATGAGCTGGACGAAAGTGGATCAGATTTAAGAGAAGGAAAAGTAGAATTTGGGCCACTTGTGTCAGGAGAGGCATCAAGAGAAGAAGAGGGAGCAAAGGGAAAAGATTGTTCAAAAAATTGAACGTCACGTGATACAAAGATATCCCAGTTTACAAATCATACACCTTCCATCCTTTCTTCCCCATAGAATACCCAAGAAAAGCACATGTAGGACTCCTAAGGGTAAACTTATCTCTCTTGGCTTTTTGGTTATGAACAAAACACAAACACCCAAATACACGAAGAAGGTCAAAATCGTGGCCACAACCAAAGATCATCTCATAAGGAGTTTTGTTCCGAACACCCCAAATGGAGTGCGGTTAATCAAATGAACCGTAATAAGCACACACTCTCCCAAAATTAAACAAGCAAATGAGCTTGAAACATTAAAGCTCTACTCACACTCAAAATATGTTGGTGCTTTCACTAGGGGAAAAAAAGGAAGGGTTGCGCAGGAAGGGCTGCGCAGGAAGGGCTGCGCTTTTTCTATAAGCGCAGCCCTACTAGTGAAGGGTTGCGCTTTTCTTCAAAAGCGCAGCCCTACATAACAGAAAGGCTGCGCTTTTGAAGAAAAGCGCAGCCCTTCACTTAGTAGGGTTGCGCTTTTGGAAAAAGCGCAGCCCTACTAAGTGAAGGGTTGCGCTTTTCTTCAAAGGCGCAGCCCTTCTGTTATGTAGGGTTGCGTTTTTAAAACAAGCGCAACCCTTCTTAAAAAAATTTGAAATAATCAATTCGTGGGCTTCAAATATTAAGCGGGCTTCACATATTATCCCTCCTTCCTTTTCCTCCTTCTTACTCCTCTCTCACGTCCCTTATCCCTTCTTTTTCCTCCTTCTCTCTCCTCTCTCACGTCCCTCCTCCCTTCCTTTTTCCTCCTCTTCTTCTCTCTCAAAAACTCCCAGAAACGCGACAAAAAGCCTGAAATGATTTGCACTAATCGTGCTGACGGAGTCTGATTGCCTATTGTGATACCTTTTCGGAAGCGGAACGGGCCAACAAGTCAAACTCATCGCTATGCTGTGACGTAAAGCCATCTGAGTTCGTTTAAGGCTCGAAATAGGCATTTTAAGTATTTCCGAATTTCATTATTTCCTTAATTACGTATTAGGGTTTTGTTTTACGTATTTAAACATTATTAGGTCAATGTTTGGAGGCAGTTTTTGACTTTTCAGATCTATAATTTCTTAATCTTTGTTTTGATTAATGTTCTTGTAGTTTCAGATCTATAATTTTTTCTCTTCTGTATTCTAGTTTTTGTTCCTTTTTTTCATTTTCGTTCTTCTGTATTCTAGTTTTTGTTCCTGTTGGTGGAATTATGTGATAACATTTTTTGATTTCCTGTTTTAGTTTTTGATGGTTTACTTTAAAGTTTAATGCAAATGTTAAAATTCAGAAAATGTGAGATTAGTATATGAGTAAAAAACTGTCAATTTTTTTTTTTTGGTAGGAAGGGTTGCGCTTTTACCTAAAAAGCGCAGCCCTTCAAGCTTATAAGGGTTGCGCTTTTACCTAAAAAGCGCAGCCCTTCTAAGCTTGAAGCCTCAAGCGCAACCCTACAAAAAAAGTGAAGGGCTGCTATTGAAATGGCTGCTGTCGAAAAGCGCAGCCCTAAGGGCCTTTTTTAGCGCAGCCCTTCCTTATTTTTCCACTAGTGTTTCTCTCAATTCCACCATTCTGTTGAGGTGTTCCAGTACAAGAGGTTTGGAAAATAATGTCACTTTGATGAAAATAACCATGCATACAATTGAAATCATTCTCGTCGTCGCTCCTCACAATTTTAACAGTTATTTCAAATCGACAAGATATCATGGCAAAGAAGGAAGTGAAATAGTGTTAAACTTCAATTTTATTTTGCAACAAATATACCCACATAGCACGTGAGTAGTCATCAACAATGGTGAAGAAATAAACAAGACCACAAGAAGAAGGAACAGCCTGAACTATCACGAGTTTGTTTAGCCATAGGGCATAAATCACAAATTTTATTCAATTTCTTCATAGAGGTACTAGAACGCATAGCATGAAGCATCTTCCCAACTTTCTTCGAAGGATGATCTAATGATGCCATAAATTAAATTCACTCACACCAGAAACACCAACAGCTTGCACCACAACCACCTTGCGAAAGTAGTAGAGACCCCCTCACCGTCCACCTACTCCAATCAGATTCCTGAAGGTTGGTCATGTATAGCGCACAAAGAGTGAGTGAATTGGATACTACAACAATTATCGGACACCAAATTTGACATAGAGATCAAATTACAATAAAATTCAAGAACATATAACACATCGCGCAGAATGAGGCAATCAGAAGATAAATATCTCCCTGTTCTTTGGCAACAACATAACTCCCATTAGGAAGGCTAACTGGACGTCCCTATACCTCACGCACATTACACAAACCTGACAACGTGTCAGTAATGTGATGCGAGGCCCTGGTAAATGTCACGCTTCTCACTTGTCATGCGTTCAGTGTTGATTTACTCGTGGTTAATGAGGTTCATAAGCACCTAAACTTGGTCAGGTGTGAGATTGACGTACCACCGCTACCAGGCGTGTTAAACACGCCATCTTGCACCACATGCATGACTGCAGACCACCCCTGTAGGACGAGACCCAGCAGCAGCAGTCACGCTGCCAGCAGCCGACGAAGACCCCCGCATCTCCACCCGTTCGAAGAGCCCCATCAGTGCGTCCCCCTTGTCGCGCTCGAAGGCGCTCTTTATACCACGGTAGAACAAACTAATTTATTTTTATATGCACGATCAAACTCCCCTTGTCGCGATCACCTTGAACAACAAAAGCATGAATATTTTTATGGCTTCCTCAACTAACAACAACATTTCGGGATTGTTCCCCTTCTATAAAGGATTGGTAGGCATGATTTATATCCCCCAAAGGTTGTTGAGAGAGTAGGTTAGTTATCATAGCACCATAAGCCTTGTTATCCAAACCAATCAAAAATTGGTGGAATACTTCATCACCCGATCTCTCGAAAGTTTCAAAGTAATGTCACACTCACATTTTTTGCACATAGAAGTGGGCAATGGTGTCAACCTCACCAAGTCATCATAAAGCCCCATAAGCTTCATGTTATATGCATCCATAGTCATCGTATCCGTTTGATTACAATCCGAGATCGTGGCTTTGATTTGTTGGATCGTTGGTCCATTAGCCACACAAAAATGACGTTCAAGATATCTCCATAAATCCTAGGCCATGTTGTGCAAGGGTATGTTGGCTGCAATTTTGGGATCCATGCTTCGTAGCATCCAAGACACAATCATAGAATTAATTGTGTCCCAGTCTAGTATTGCATTAGGTTTGGCAGGTTTCAGAATCGTTCCATCGACGACTCCAAACTTTCGTCTCTCACGAAGTCAAAAAGTCATGACTCCCGCTTAACTGACGTAGTTTTCGCCGGTCAAAATACATGAGTAATAATATTCCACGGCTGGTCGCCGGATCAAAGATAAAAATGAAAGGAGGTGGTCACTGGCCACTCTCCTCTCGCTCCTTCGATTAGTTTCTTCTCATCTCCCATTGCAACAGTTCGATTCTTCATGTTCACGCATGTGGCGCAGAGATTCTGATGGGATGAGCGAACAAATTTGGCGAGCAAGGATCACCGATGTGGCTTTGATACCATGTCATGATGGTTGCCCAGATTTCAAAGGTTAGGTTTATGTGTGTTGTATTGTTGTGCTTTGGAAGCCAAAAATATATACAGCCATAGCTAGTATTAGATCCACCTAGGTGGAGAATACTAAACTCCTTTTACAAACAAGAGACTCAGGTCCAATGTATGTGCACCATATTTACATTATATAAACATAGTCCAACAAAAGAGCAACTAATTCTCTAAATGAGCTAAAAACAGAACGAACAACATCAATATATTAAAATATAAAAAGGGGTCTTGCCAACTAATTGCTCCTGTTGGTATTTTTCTCTTAGTGAATATCAACAAGGGGCGAATGTATTTGCCTTTTTTGGTACTATTATATAAATCAATTATTTAATTGCCCTTTTTTATCAATAAAATTGCCCTCTTTGATGGATTTTGTTGTAGTGTTGTCCACAAATTTCTCCATACTAATTGTAGTTTCACATAACAAGAAAACAAATAAACTAAGAGCATCCTTAATAATGAGTGAAAAAAATTAAGTAGGTAATTTTTTTGAAAAAACCCCTTAATGAAGATTGGGAAAAAGATTGTGGCGGTGATTGGAAAAAAAATTACACGGGATGAGTGAAAACATGATCAAGGCGTGAGAGTGGGACCCACCGCCTGATGTGAAAAAAAATATTTGTTTTGCTTTTTTTTCGAGTCAAAACGCATCGTTTTGGCTGGAGCTTAACCAAAACACTGCTTTTTTTACCAAAAAAAGCAAAACAAATTAAATTTGTTAAATTCCTAAAGCGTGCTTCAGAATTTGACACTTGTCAAATTATGATAGGACAAAGAAATAATACGATAACAAATATTAACAATGCAATATCTTAAAAAATACAAAGCCAAAAAAAAATTACAATAGCTCTATTTTTTCGAGATCTACATATAGAGACTCATTTTGTAATATTTTGGAGAAATTTTTTTCTAGCTATTTACCAATTTTTTTATGATTTTACTTATTTTATATGAAATATCTTTCACTTTTCACTCTAAAAATACAACATTTTTGTGCATTTAATTTAATTAATGGTAAAAACGCTAATTATGTATTAATTTAATTAATTTTTTTATCAATTAGTAAGGAATGTTTCATATTATTAAAAAATTAAATAATAAAAATATTATATAATAGTGGTGGGATGATGGGAGAGAAAAAATAGTTGGGTGAGATAAAAAAAGTAGTTGGGATAATTCTTTTTTGATATAATATTTTAGAAAGAGAAAGTTAAAAAGAGAGTTGGATGATCTTATTTCTGAATCATCAATAATAGTATCTATATAATACTATAAAGCAATAAGGATTTGATTATGTGTCAAAAGCAAATTGAATGGTTGATGTGTCAATCCTTTGCAAAGTCTTCTACAATTTTTTGCCACGTTTATTTGTCTCTAAATATTTATGTTATGCATTACTTTTTTTAAGGCATATAATTGGAAAGTTATTTAAGAAACTGGCACTGTTATGGAATGTAAAGCAACTAAATTTTAGGAATCGATTGCTATTAATTATGAATTACTTATGCATCATAAAACTGCCAAAAAAATATATCCACTAAATCCGATATTTTAGGCACTAATCTAAAAAAATATAGTCCCTAAAATACGGTATTTTAGGAACTAATTAAAATTCATATCTCCTAAATTCGATATTTTAGGTATATATTTTGGTACTAATTAAGAAATAAATTTATAGCAAGAAACTGATTTTAGGCACTACTTAAGGTATTACAACTATTTAAATTAACATGTTGTACTCTCTTCTTAAAACGAAAACGAAGTCTTAACAGATTATAATATTAAACTTAAAGTTTACCAAGCGACGTATTAATCATACAATAAGTTGTATTATAAGTTTTTTCAAAAAAGTTTAAACTATAATATCATTGACTATATATATATATATATATATATATATATATATATATATATATATATGTTCAGTTTTTTTAAAAAGTTCAAACTATAAGTTTTTTTATATATCCATACCATCAAAATTATAAGTTCATTGCAAACTATAAGATCGTGGGTCGTCATATTACAAAGACTACGGTGTATCCCATAAAATGATGATAATAATTAGTGAGTTACAATGTGATTAACAATACAAAACGTGATCCACGATAAAATCAATAATAATTGATATTAGCACCTCATGTATAACACAAAAAATAAACATCTTATGTACTAACATTTAGCTTGCACAAAAGAATAAATATCTTACGTACTAACACTTACATAAAAATATAAACATCTTATGTACTAACATATACCTGATATTAAAATATCAACTAAAAAACGGATTAGATATACAAATTTCACTTTGATGAGAGATACCAATTAAATACAATAAAAAGCTCCCCGAAACACAGATATAAGGAAAGATAACAAAGTCTCAAGAAAATGCAATATTTACTTGACTCATGAGTTTTGTAAAACTTAAAAGAGAGTAGCCTAATTGTAACGACAAGCATGAGATGTCTTAAACTTTAGTATAATAACAATGGAACTCTTTTCATTGTAAAAAATACCACATCAAAATATTTAAAGTCCGCTAAGAATATGCTTTATGAATTGTTAACTATATGGCATCTCTATGTAAAGTTAAAGATTAAAACCACATATAGAACTTATGTGAAATTTATTGTCCATAATTTTAGTGTAGTTGTTTCTTTGTGAAATTTATAAGTCATATATATTGTTCAGTTTATCCACAACAAGCAAATCACAACTAAAAAAACAATATTACTATACATATGAAATTTGAGAGCTCATAATTTATAGGTGTCCATCTCAAATAAAAGATAAAATGTCATATAATATATTTCCACATATAAATTGATTTTTATTTTTTCATCTTACCGTCCATTTGGAAGAAGTATTATTAACCAGGGTCAGTGAGCTAATCACAAACTCACAATAAAAATGAACAAAAGGGTGAATTGTGCATGTAACAAATAATTGACAATACAGTTTCTTCTATATTTTACTTTTCAAAAATAAATTAAAAAATGGGTCAAATAGTATTAAATTTACAAAGCTTTAAATTATAAGAGAGGTGCATAGAATCTTACTTCTACCTAGCCGAATATAATCTTAGCAAAATCTAAGTTTGCTAATAAAGTTCCAAAATGTAACAAACCCTTGCTTAGAACTCTCAATCTTCCCTGTCAAAAAAATTCTATCTTTTTCCATTATCTCAATTTGAAAATCTAGAAAGTGAATCATCATATTCATATAATAAACTCATGTAGATAACATCTGAATCTCACACACCCAACATCAATGGATAAAAAACACAATCAAATTCATTTTTTCTCCATTTTCGAAAATATCAAGTGTGTTCGATGAATTCGTGGTCAAAATTATTGGATAACGACTTTTTTCAAATAAATCTGGTATTGAACGGGAACTTTTTTTCTTTAATAACAGAAGATTCAATTGATTGAATGTAGTAATTTTTTAAATAAATCTCCATTTTATTTAAATATTACATTGCCCAAATTCAGGAGAACATTCAATTAAATATGATAATTTTAAACAATGTTTAAATCTCCATTTTTGGTTTGCAATTTACACGGGTTCAATTAGCCATATCAAGAGTTACCAACATTAGAGTTTGAAATTTTAATTTGTGATAAAGATCACGGGATCTCAAGACAACAAAAGAGTGGGGGTGAGCATGACTGTGGAAAGTAGGGACTACAGAAAATGGGGAATGAAGTGGTTGCATGATTGAATTCCAATAGTGGAGAGAATTGTAATTTTATTTGATCCCCAAAGTGACACAATGGTTAGAGCAAATAATTTTTTTCAGTCAACGTCGCATTATATTATTAACTGCATCAGTCATTGAACGTACGAGTTATAAATCAGTTTCAAAATATTCCTAATAAAGGATATGATTAGAAAAAGTTTAAATCACGATATAATATTCACACCATAATTTTGGGGAAAATATCATAAAATCATAAAATTTATAAATAAAAAAATTTCGTGCATTTTGCACGGGTCAAAACCTAGTTCTAATATAAAGAGACTCTTTAAAGAGATCATAGAGTGTGATCAGCAACTAGCCTAAAAAGGTGGGCCAAGTTGAGGAAAACTAGCAGCATTTCCTTGGAAAAAAACTGAACTTCTATACGTCGCCCATTATTTACTAAAATCGCCCAAATTTACACACAAATAGACTATATTACCCTTATTTATTTTTCTGATTTTTTACCTCTCCCCTCCCACTTATCTACTTTTTCATCTCCTTCCTTCACGCTTCATCTTCTTCCTTCTTCTTCCTTCACTCTTCCACCATTTACTCAGCTTGTAAAAAAATGTCTGAGGAAAATCCAAACAAGAAGAAAAAAAATTATCCTTCGTCCTGCAATAGAAATTGCACTTGCAAAGAGCGCAGAGGCAAGACGACACCGAGAGGAGGCGGGGAACGGCGGCTTTGGCGGCGGAGCTTGCGGCAGCAGAGGAAATGGACGCCGAGGAACCGGCAGCGTTCATCTCAGGTAATTTTTTTTTACACAAATTTCACGCCAACGTTTGCCCAGGACGATTTCCCATGGAAGGATCGTCTGTCCAGGACGAGGATCGTCTGTACAGGACGATCCTTCCATGGGGCGATGTTTGCCCAGGACGATCCTCCATGGAAGTATCGTCCTGGACAGACGATCCTTCCATGGGAGGATCGTCCTGGCAAACGATCGCCCCATGGAAGGATCGTCCTGGACAGACGATTCCATGGGTTTTTTTTATTTTTTATTTTTAACGGATGGCGTGATTTCTTAGGTTATGTTATTATTATTATTAATATTGTTATTATTATTATTAATATTGTTATTATTATTATATTTATTATCATTATTGTTATTATTATTACTATTGTTATTATTATATTATATTTATATTTATTATTATTATATTTATATTTTATTATTATTATTATGGTTAATTTTGTTGTTGTTATTTTTATAATAATTATTATTATTATTATTGTTATTATTATTATTATTATTGAAATATTTTATTAAAGTAATTGTTGGTGAAATAGCCATCTGGGTTTCAACAATTTGCTGGTAAGACGATTCTCGGATTTCGAGTTGGCGTACGAGATTCAGGACCGCGTCATCCGCATTCAAGTGGTGTTTCTGCTTCCGTTAGAAGGACGCGGATGAACCCGACTGAGCCACGACGTCAGCTTCAGTTACACGATGAGGGTGTTGGTGCGGCGTACGATGCAATGGAGCATCATGATGTAGATGAGGGGGGGATGTTCTTTACGGTGATGATGTTCATGAGTCAGTTTTGCATGAGTTTGAGAGAGATGTAGATCCTACAGTTGATGATCGTTGGAATGTTCGTAAGGGTAGGGGTGGGCGATTTATTGGGGAGAGGGGAGTTCATCGACTGTTGAGAGTCGAAAGGGAAAGGAGAAAGATGTTGATGACCTTAGCTGGAAGGTCACAGGTCCAGTTGCAGGAGGACCTACGGTTGGGTCAGTTATCCCTAGTTTTGGTGGACACGTAGCTATGGAGATTTGGGGAGGAGGAGATAGAATTCCCCTGAAGTGTCAGACCCGAGAGAGGATTTGTGCACGTTTGTTCACAGATAAGAGTGGATCGAGGTTGAGACCATTTGACCTTGTTGAGGCCAGTTCTCCAGATAGCATTCACACGTTCTCCTGGGGGTCGGCTACACTTGTGTACTTGTATCGTCAGTTGGGTGAGGCTAGTCGGACCTCCACAGTTGGGATCACTGGATGTTGACTTTACTCCAAGCATGGATTTATGAGTACTTTCCATGCTTCAGGCCAGCGCACAGCATATTAGTGGTGGGGGAGTCCACGAGCGCAGAGTTGGACTGTGTACCCGGAGAAGAGGTCTCATGACCGTCTTTGTTCCATCAGGAGACAGCTGGACACCTCACAACAGAGGATGTAAGTTAATTTTTATGTACTATTATTATGAGTTTTTTTATACTTGAAGTCATTAAGTAAGGTTGCTGATATTTGTAAAAATTGCAGGTGGATTGGTTGCCTTATGGTCATGATTTTGATCCGACCACCATCTCGAGAACATTATACAGGGGTACCATTCGATATCGGGGAGTCGTGAGCCCTATATGCCTGATCGATGTTTGCGGCAGTTAGGTCGTATGCAGATTGTACCTGTTCCTGTTATTGCTCCAGAGTCTGCATCTAGGCCTAGCAAGGGAAAGTATGTTGTGCAATCTTCTCCTGTCTACTGTGAGTCATCATGGTCTGTTCCCGACAGGTTAAAATACTAATATTATTATTATTATTATTATTGAAATTATTATTATTATTATTATTATTATTACTATTATTATTATTACTACTATTATCATTATTATTATTATTATTATTATTATTATTACTATTATTATTATTACTATTATTATTATTATTATTACTACTATTATCATTATTACTATTACTATTATTATTATTATTACTATTATTATTACTATTATTATTACTATTATTAATATTATTATTATTATTATTATTATTATTATTACTATTATTATTAATATTATTATTATTATTATTAAACAAATATTATTTTGTGTACAACAGGAAATTGTATATACTTAGAACTATTTCAGAAAGGTTCAACACGTCGGCTTGTTCTACTGATTACTTATCTTGGTATGAACGACATTCACATCCATATCTATTGAATGGAGGTAATGTTGCACGATCCATACCAGATCGTACGGCAAGCACGTAAATATATTTAAATGGTTTAAATATTTGGATTAATGTACTTGTATTTCATATATTGACGAGCACGTAAATATATATATATATTTTTTTTTCAGTGGATGAATAGGTGGATACATGCAGCCCGCCCAGTATTAGAACATAGGGATGAGAGTGAATGGTTAACAGAAACATGTCAGACGTTTGATCAGCTATCAGGATTGGAACAAAGTGTTAAACAATACGAATGAAGAGAATGAGTAGCATATTTTAGTTATTTTTAAACACTTTAAATCATTATTAGCATATTTTATTTGAACTCGATGTTTTTGTTAGTTTTTATAATTCATAATACTTTTAACTATTTGTAGTAGTTTTATTTAGTTGAAATTATGTTTTTATATGCTTTTCATTTTTCTTCTTTATTACCATCTATAGATGAGATTGAAATTGTTTAAAATTTATTTGGGAACATGATTCATTCAACACAACTCATTCATAAATACTACTCTTACTTTATAAATTAACACAGTTAGTACAAGTAAAAAGAGTAAAAACTAATCAATAGTTGTAGTCGTTGTTCGAGTCGTAGAGGTCGACGATGAATCCCAACGTTGTGTCCGTCTTGAATAATGTTGTGCCCAAGAAAGAACATTTTGAGAAGCAACTCTAAACCATGGTGGAGGAATCTGAGGGACCGGTCCTTGCTTAAGTTGAAGCCGAATGAAATGCTTGTAACTCCCAAGATGAGCTATGGCTAATCTCTTTGTGGCAGAGCGTTCCTACCTCCAACATCAACTGGAAGAATTGTAGCCGACATATCAAAACGACCATTTAGACCGAAAAAAAAGATTGTGCATCTGTAATGGTTGCAATGGGTACAAATCTGCAAGGACCTCATATAGTGTTCCTCCCCGCAACGTTACCTTCCCATGTAGCGTAATTGCCTCATTCAGATCATCACCATATATCCAATGAAACAGAGGACCATTTTGATGCAATTCACTCACCGTAGTTCGACGTACAATGTCCAATTGTCTTGGCCCGAACAAAAAGCATCTGCTACGCATCGAAACCGCAATTACCATCGGCAACTACATCAAGCCAGCCTCAATATGCTCTTGGATGGTCAATGGAAGTCTATGAAAGTATGGAAAACGTTCCATATCAAATCTCCATCCTGCAAAGTTAGTACAAATCAATTTAATTAAATGTGTCCAACTATACAAAACAAACAATTAAAGTAAATAGATATACGTATAATTACCAGTGGCCGCAGAAGATTTGCCACTACTCGTACACTTTCCCATAACGTGCTCAAACCCACTTTTGTTCCGTCGCAAGCCCTTGTTCAACTTTCCCCGACCTTTACTCGTCGCATTAACTTCTGGCTCCTCGAATGAACGACGATCGGGGTACAATTCAAGTTGGAGTACCCGAGAAACAGACCTCATGATCGCGGGATCCCTAGCCTGTACCTCGGTCACTAATGACATGAAAACTGACGGTCCTGATCGCGCTCAGATAATATCTCAGCTGAATCTGTACATCACCAATGGCTAGTCTGTACCAAAATGGATCAACCTCCTGACAGTATAGGAGACGCCCGTTCTGCACGGCGAAGAAGGTGTGACAAGCACACGGAATACCATGTGTATTCTGAACTACACATCCGCATCTACTCCAATCCCCATCATAAGCATTGATTCTACCAAACTCATCCTGAATCAGCTCCAAACAGTACTGAGAGCAAACACCATTCAAGGCGCTATATGGTAGTATATCAAACTCAGTCCCATGACTACGACGGGAGGCTTCCAAGGAGTTTCTGATCTCTGTCAACTGTCCGGCAATACAAGAATCGATCTGCATAAATAATGTGTCGATTGCTTCGGTTGGAGTAGCAATCCACTCCTTCAAAGCCGAATGTGAACTCTCGCATCTGTTGTTGGTTGTGTTGCCAAAGTGTCGTACTCGATCCGTCCAACATTGCACAAACTTCTCCTTGTGTACAAGCCAAGTTCCGTTGATATAGGTAGGAAAATCAATAGATGTGTTTTTGCCAAGTTCACCCCACTCATCCATCATATTGGCTACATTTTTCTCATACTCATCCTCGGTTTTTGACTTCATAACAGCCAAGCCCTCGGCCGAACATAATCCCGATCTGCTTTATCCACCACACTTCCTCGCTACCCATGCCTCACTCATTGTTAATATGCCACGTGCAAAGTAGATGCGCAGATGTGGGAAAAAACGTCCGAGATATATTTGCATAAAGCCAGATCTCGATCACTCACAATGGCATTTGGCGCCACACAGAGAGTTTTTCAGTGCCGACAACATCCAGCGGTAATCTCAGCATCCTCATGTGCAGCAAAG
The DNA here is from genome assembly GCF_026745355.1 of Beta vulgaris subsp. vulgaris. Lineage (NCBI taxonomy): Eukaryota > Viridiplantae > Streptophyta > Magnoliopsida > Caryophyllales > Amaranthaceae > Beta > Beta vulgaris. The sequence continues at coordinate 36,941,896 of NC_079208.1, forward strand.
CCCATGCAACAAGAAAATTCTTGTTGGTTGGTGTGACACCAACAATCTCTACCAAAGGATACAAGTACTTGTTTGTCTTGTACGTTGCATAATGTGAAGCACATGCGGATATGTACGGACTAAGTTCACGGACGTCGGTGTGCAATGAATGTATGTGTCACCCTACCCATCGTCCGATATCAAGCCAAAAAGATAATTGCTTTGAACAGCCTGATGAAGAAACTCCTGAGCTGCATTTCTGCCTTCTGATCTCTCTCTTCTTAACAAATCTTTACAATTATAAATGTGCCTCATGTTAGCTTCACTGACGGAAATGCACTTGTAATGGCTTTCATGATGTGCGTGGTTTCACATGGGCTGCAGTTAGTTCTCCAACTAACTTCTTCGCACCGGGACTGAGACGCTAATCTGTCGATGACCCTCTGGGTATAACATCATTGGGTGATTATGAAACCCATGTTCTGCCTTAGTCTTGACAACCAATACGAATAGTTTTCATCGGGACAAGAAACAACCGAAATGGACAACCACATGCTTTTCTTTTCGTTTTTCTCCTGATTGCTGAACTGAAATCACGAAGTTCTTTTTTCTTACCACGTTCACAATCTAGATATTGACAATTCTTTTTGTGACTGGTTATCACCAAAAAAAACCGAATTCAAGAGCAATCTTTCTACACATTCGACAGCATCATCACGATTATTAAATTGAGGAGAATTGTCAAAATAACGATTATAATTAATCTCATTATTAACAAGCTCCTGAAAAAAAAAACAAGTAAATTATTGTTAATTAAAAAAAAATATTCAAGCCAAATAAAAAATTTAGAATATTTCAAACAAATATAAAAAATAGAATATTCAACATTTAATAACTCATTAGGTTAAATGTTCCTCCAGCTTTTTCCAAAAAAAAATAGGGTTGGCGTTGCCCAGAACCAACGTCCGGCCAGGACGTTGGACCCAGGTCAACGTGTGGCCAGGACGTTCGACCCATGGGCCCAACGTCTTCCCAGGATGTTATGTCCATGGGTCGAACGTTTGGCCTAAACGTTCGCCCTATGGATCTAACGTCCTGGCCAGACGTTTGATCCATAGGGCGATCGTTCTGGCTACACTTCGTTTTTTCGAAGGAAAAAAAAATTACCTGAGCCGAAGACGACATTTTTTCTTATATAATTAATGGCGTTCGCTTAGTGGGAGATCGTTAATTTCAATGACTTTGTGCCGCAAATTTTAGAGTTAATTTCAATGAATGGTGGTGAGTGCCGCCGGTTATTTTAGAGTTTGTAGAGAAGTGAAAGTTAAATTTTGCATTACAGTAAAAATTTGGAAGATATAGTAAAAAATAATATTGGTTAAAACACATAAGGATATAATCGTCCATTTATATATAAATTTGGGCGATTTTAAAGAAATAATGGGCGATGTTTAACAAACCCCGAAAAAAACAATAAAGCGAAAGTGAAAAGAACTTCATTGAATAGCTCCAGACAAATATAGGAAGACTTGTGGATCAAGGTTCGTGTGTATTAAAACAAAGGCAAAAAGACTAAATATTTGATAACATCAATTATCTCATACTCCCTCCGTCCCAAAATATAGTTCCTATTTCATTTTGCACAGTCTCCAAGACGTACCTTTGACCTATGATATCTTCTATTTTTTATTAGTAAAAAAATATAAAAAGTTGATATTACGAATTTATACATTTAGACGAATCTAACAAGATTCCTCATGAATATGTTTTTTTGTATACATTAGTTAGAATATTTGGTCAAAGATTTTAAATTTTGACTCCCAAAATAGAAATGGGAACTATATTTTGGGACGGAGGGAGTATTACAAAAAGAAGAGTTCGAAATATTCAATAGATCATCAGAAATCAGAATAAATTTGAATCGATATGCATATGGGAGAAGGCGTGCTTTATAGCATGTAAATATTAGAGGATTAAATTGCTTCTTCAACCCACTTATGAACATGACAAGAGATAATGATTGTGCAGTTAGATCATAGACTTTTTCAATGCCCGATTTGCTGAAATTTCAACGCCGGCTGCATACATCACATAAGATATACATACAATACTATATAGTCTATTTTAATACTAAGCTATATTTAAACAGTCAATCATGACCAGGCAATGAAATAGCCCTACATATTACAAGTACAAATTAGTATGCCTTGAAATAATCTGTAAAGGCCATTAAAAACACAAGGCGAAAGAAGAGGTTGATCAGATCAAATGGTGAGGTTTCTAAGTTCACTGCATGGAGAGTATATACCATACTGGAATAAAGGTGGTTTTGAGGGTGTCTTGGCGTTGGTTTGTTTGATGGTTTTGTCCATTTCAGTCATATCCATGCTTTTATTTGTTTGTGCTGATCATTTTGGTCATCCCAGAAGACGGCGGCGTTGGGGTCATGGGGGTGGAGGCGGTGGTGGAGATGGAGGAGGAGGCTGTGGTGGTGGTGGCGGTGGTGGCGGTGATTGAATGATGCGTTCTTTTTAGTGCTCAATTAATGTTATTTGTTAATAATGTGTTGGGAATTAGTCAAACAAGGAAGAGTCACTACAAGAAAAGGCCCAGTCAACGACCGCTTAAAGCCGTCGCTAATTCTCTAAAAGCCGTCGCTAATATAAATACCGACGGCCAACGGTCGCTAACCAACTGACGTTGCAGTTTTGGTCGTTGAATTAGCAAATAGCGACCGTTTGGCCGACGGTGATGGATCAGCGACGGTGTTCTACGTCTGATTGGCTAGCCGTCGTTAAGAATTTAGCACCTACGGTTTGGAGCCGTCGGTGTATCAACGACGGTGAGGGACCGTCGGTGAGTAGACGACTCTTTGAAGCTGTCGTTGTTTCACCGACGGCTCTTAACCGTCGCTAATATCCTTAGGCCGTCGTTGCTCTGTACTTCCTTGGCAGTCATTGCTCTCCTGTTCAACGACTGCTAAGCCGTCGTTGGTTCAAGTTTAGCCGTCGTTCGTTTTATTAATTATATTAAATAATTTAATAATGTTTTCCAAAATTATACTTAAACCTGTACTGCACGCCAACATCGACATATACTACATTAAACATGTTCCTGCGTCGCCTCCATCGCATTCTATATTTTAAACTAAAGAAATATGCAACTTAAAAATGAAATAGATTAGATTTATGTACACAAAATAGTGAAATACATCCCAATGTCGGGAAATTTAGACACTAAATGTCTATAGTTAAACAAACTACCTTAATACGCAAAATAAATCCCGGTGTCAGGAAATCGAGTAAAAGTGGAGTTCCAAAAAATATACCGAGACACCTAAAAACAAAACTAGATATATGCCGATAAAATAAGACACTAAGTGCATATATAAAATTAGACTAAGTATGAACAAACTATAAGTTAGTAATCTAGCTAGTTGTCAAAACCAAACAAACTACACTGTGGTTGGTGTCTGTGTAGTGCCGCCACCACCAAACCCCGGGTCATCCTCTGGTCTGCGTTGTGGAGAGGGTCCTGTGTTGCAACCTGAGAACAAGTGACCAAAATTAGTCATGTTCCGCATCATTTCCTGCACGAGGGCCCGGTTTGACTCTTCCAGACGTGCTGCAACCTTTGCCTCCACTTCTACCATCCGTGCAGCGACCTTGGCCTCCACCTGCGCCTCTAGCTGAGAAAAAATCGATGGCTCATATGGTTGTGAAGAGCCATCTCCTCCTCGCCCAGATGAAGAGTTGTAGTACAAATAATCTCCCTGACCTAACCCCTGCACTTTTCCTCTGTTCCTCCCACCAACTGTCTCCCAATACAACAAATCAGGGTTTGGCTGTGACCCTTGAGTGCTACAATCATCCAGCTTCTTGTTGTACGTCTCCTGCATTTGGTTAAATAATATACTCTTATGCACGCATATTCAAACAATATGGTTTAAAATGAGCAAAAACAACTTATATTTGGTTCTAACTTGCCTATATTTTGTTATTTCAATAAAAACTACAATCAAACACATTTAACTAACTATATATAGGATGTTTGAGGTGTTTTTGATTCAAATTAAGTTAAAACTACTCAAGTTCATTCATTTTCAAGCAATAGGGCCTAAAATGAGCTAAATGACCTATATTTGGTTCTAACTTGCCTATATTTTGTTATTTCAATAAAAACTACAACATAACACATTTAACTAAGTATATATAGGATGTTTGAGGTGTTTATGATTCAAACTAAGTTAAAACTACTCAAGTTCATTCATTTTCAAGCAATAGGGCCTAAAATGAGCTAAATGACCTATATTCGGTTCTAACTTGCCTATATTTTGTTCTTTCAATAAAAACTACAACCAAACACATTTAACTAAGTATATATAGGATGTTTGAGGTGTTTATGATTCAAACTAAGTTAAAACTACTCAAGTTCATTCATTTTCAAGCAATAGGGCCTAAAATGAGCTAAATGACCTATATTTGGTTCTAACTTGCCTATATTTTGTTATTTCAATAAAAACTACAACATAACACATTTAACTAAGTATATATAGGATGTTTGAGGTGTTTATGATTCAAACTAAGTTAAAACTACTCAAGTTCATTCATTTTCAAGCAATAGGGCCTAAAATGAGCTAAATGGTCTATATTTGGTTCTAACATGCCTATATTTTGTTATTTCAATAAAAACTACAACCTAACACATTTAACTAAGTATATATAGGATGTTTGAGGTGTTTATGATTCAAACTAAGTTAACATTACTCAAGTTCATTCATTTTCAAGCAATAGGGCCTAAAATGAGCTAAATGACCTATATTTGGTTCTTACTTGCCTATATTTTGTTCTTTCAATAAAAACTACAACCTTACACATTTAACTAAGTATATAGGATGTTTGAGGTGTTTATGATTCAAACTAAGTTAAAACTACTCAAATTCATTCATTTTCAAGCAATATGGCCTAAAATGAGCTAAATGACCTATATTTGGTTCTAACTTGCCTATATTTTGTTATTTCAATAAAAACTACAATCTAACACATTTAACTAAGTATATATAGGATGTTTGAGGTGTTTATGATTCAAACTAAGTTAAAACTACTCAAGTTCATTCATTTTCAAGCAATAGGGCCTAAAATGAGCTAAATGACCTATATTTGGTTCTAACTTGCCTATATTTTGTTATTTCAATAAAAACTACAACCTAACACATTTAACTAAGTATATATAGGATGTTTGAGGTGTTTATGATTCAAACTAAGTTAAAACTACTCAAATTCATTCATTTTCAAGCAATATGGCCTAAAATGATCTAAATGACCTATATTTGGTTCTAACTTGCCTATATTTTGTAATTCCAATCAAAACTACAATCTAACACATTTAACTAAGTATATATATGATGTTTGAGGTGTTCATGATTCGAACTAAGTTAAAACTACTCAAGTTCATTCATTTTCAAGCAATAGGGCCTAAAATGAGCTAAATGACCTATATTTGGTTCTAACTTGCCTATATTTTGTTTATTTCAATAAAAACTACAACTAACACATTTAACTAAGTATATATAGGATGTTTGAGGTGTTTATGATTCAAACTAAGTTAAAACTACTCAAGTTCATTCATTTTCAAGCAATAGGGCCTAAAATAGCTAAATGGTCTATATTTGGTTCTAACTTGCCTATATTTTGTTATTTCAATAAAAACTACACCTAACACATTTAACTAAGTATATATAGGATGTTTGAGGTGTTTATGATTCAAACTAAGTTAAAACTACTCAAGTTCATTCATTTTCAAGCAATAGGGCCTAAAATGAGCTAAATGACCTATATTTGGTTCTAACTTGCCTATATTTTGTTCTTTCAATAAAAACTACAACCTTACACATTTAACTAAGTATATATAGGATGTTTGAGGTGTTTATGATTCAAACTAAGTTAAAACTACTCAATTCATTCATTTTCAAGCACATGGCCTAAAATGAGCTAAATGACCTCTATTTGGTTCTAACTTGCCTATATTTTGTTATTTCAATAAAAACTACAACCTAACACATTTAACTAAGTATATATAGGATGTGTGAGGTGTTTATATCAAACTAAGTTAAAACTACTCAAGTTCATTCATTTTCAAGCAATAGGGCCTAAAATGAGCTAAATGACCTATATTTGGTTCTAACTTGCCTATATTTTGTTTTTCAATAAAAACTACAACCTACACATTTAACTAAGTATATATAGGATGTTTTAGGTGTTTATGATTCAAACTAAGTTAAAACTACTCAAATTCATTCATTTTCAAGCAATATGGCCTAAAATGAGCTAAATGACCTATATTTGGTTCTAACTTGCCTATATTTTGTTATTTCAATAAAAACTACAAACTAACACATTTAACTAAGTATATATAGGATGTTTGAGGTGTTTATGATTCAAACTAAGTTAAAACTACTCAAGTTCATTCATTTTCAAGCAATAGGGCCTAAAATGAGCTAAATGACCTACATTTGGTTCTAACTTGCCTATATTTTGTAATTCCAATCAAAACTACAATCTAACACATTTAACTAAGTATATATATGATGTTTGAGGTGTTCATGATTCAAACTAAGTTAAAACTACTCAAGTTCATTCATTTTCAAGCAATAGGGCCTAAAATGAGCTAAATGACCTATATTTGGTTCTAACTTGCCTATATTTTGTTATTTCAATAAAAACTACAACATAACACATTTAACTAAGTATATATAGGATGTTTGAGGTGTTTATGATTCAAACTAAGTTAAAACTACTCAAGTTCATTCATTTTCAAGCAATAGGGCCTAAAATGAGCTAAATGGTCTATATTTGGTTCTAACTTGCCTATATTTTGTTATTTCAATAAAAACTACAACCTAACACATTTAACTAAGTATATATAGGATGTTTGAGGTGTTTATGATTCAAACTAAGTTAAAACTACTCAAGTTCATTCATTTTCAAGCAATAGGGCCTAAAATGAGCTAAATGACCTATATTTGGTTCTAACTTGCCTATATTTTGTTTTTCAATAAAAACTACAACTTACACATTTAACTAAGTATATATAGGATGTTTGAGGTGTTTATGATTCAAACTAAGTTAAAACTACTCAAATTCATTCATTTTCAAGCAACATGGCCTAAAATGAGCTAAATGACCTCTATTTGGTTCTAACTTGCCTATATTTTGTTATTTCAATAAAAACTACAACCTAACACATTTAACTAAGTATATATAGGATGTTGAGGTGTTTATGATTCAAACTAAGTTAAAACTACTCAAGTTCATTCATTTTCAAGCAATAGGGCCTAAAATGAGCTAAATGACCTATATTTGGTTCTAACTTGCCTATATTTTGTTCTTTCAATAAAAACTACAACCTTACACATTTAACTAAGTATATATAGGATGTTTAGGTGTTTATGATTCAAACTAAGTTAAAACTACTCAAGTTTATTCATTTTCAAGCAATATGGCCTAAAATGAGCTAAATGACCTATATTTGGTTCTAACTTGCCTATATTTTGTTATTTCAATAAAAACTACAAACTAACACATTTAACTAAGTATATATAGGATGTTTGAGGTTTTATGATTCAAACTAAGTTAAAACTACTCAAGTTCATTCATTTTCAAGCAATAGGGCCTAAAATGAGCTAAATGACCTACATTTGGTTCTAACTTGCCTATATTTTGTAATTTCAATCAAAACTACAATCTAACACATTTAACTAAGTATATATATGATGTTTGAGGTGTTCATGATTCAAAACTAAGTTAAAACTACTCAAGTTCATTCATTTTCAAGCAATAGGGCCTAAAATGAGCTAAATGACCTATATTTGGTTCTAACTTGCCTATATTTTTTTATTTCAATAAAAACTACAAACTAACACATTTAACTAAGTATATATAGGATGTTTGAGGTGTTTATGATTCAAACTAAGTTAAAACTACTCAAGTTCATTCATTTTCAAGCAATATGGCCTAAAATGAGCTAAATGACCTACATTTGGTTCTAACTTGCCTATATTTTGTAATTTCAATCAAAACTACAATCTAACACATTTAACTAAGTATATATAGGATGTTTGAGGTGTTTATGATTCAAACTAACTTAAAACTACTCAAGTTCATTCATTTTGCAAATAAAATAGCCTATAATGACTTAAATATATGTTTAAAGGTATGTACCGAAATTTGTTTTGCTCTCTTGTTTGCTGCAATTTCTCCTTTTCCAGCAACAGTTTTGAAATGAGTCTTCAAGAACAACTCGGGGCGGTAGGAGTACTCCTCCTCTACTCTTTGCCTGTACACATTGTTGAACATATACTTTATTTTTTACATATACAGAAAAATCATGAAATTCAAACTAAGTAATACATATGAAACATTCTTACCATCTTTTTAGCATGTTGTGCCGCCGAGATGGAACCCTGAAAGTGCGACGGCTCAACTGGATTAGAGAGGGAGCCACCTCTTCGGTTCTTCTTTGCCTTCTCAGATTTCTCGAGGAATGCGGGCTCCTGACTTTTCTTTTTCATAGTTTCATAAATGGTTTTCCCCAACCATTTTGGCCTTTCTTTAGCTTTGTTGAGCACCCAATACCGCAAATCTCTCAAACGAGTTCCAGCTTTCATATGGTATGCTTTTCTCACTTGGCCATCTAACTCAGGAGCCCATTCGTAAAGACCCTTTAACAAACATTAAAACAAGTTGTTAATAAACTAATATAATAAATTTAATTCTTCATAATTTGATTCATACATACCGTGAATGAGTTCCACCAATGCGTCTTTGTTGCATCGTCCACCTCACGGTAGTTAAACCAAGGTTCTCGGAAATGACCCTGGAAAATGTCAGTGATGGACCCGCTAACTTTGTTATCATCAAACCTGAATTCAAAAAAAACACTTAAATTGTCAATATCATGGAAAATATAAATATTATCATATATATTAATTTAGAAATTTACCACAATCCAGTAGGGCTCAAAACCCTTTTTGATGCACGGTTTGACCCTTCAGCTTCCTCCCTCTGGCTGCTCGGCATCTCCGGTACATGGTCACCAATGTCACGTGCCTGTGACTCATCTCGTTGTGTCTCAAAGCCAAGGTTCGGGCTTTCTGGAGCTCCTGGTGACTCAAAAAGCTCCCTGCGAATCAATTTCCCACGACCTTGGCTTCCACCTAAGCCATCTCGACCTCCGCGCTCCTTAGGATTAGACATGCTTACCTATATAAAACAACAAATTTATAAATCATGGTGGATAATTAATCGTTAGTCTATCATCATAACAAAATATCGTCTACCATCAAAGTGAAGAAAAATCTAGCATCATTACAAAATAACAAGTAATCTTCAACAAATCATTACAAAAGTCATGAATTTTAATATAAATGGTGTTCTTAATACAAGTTATGATATACTAAAACAAATGAAAGTGGATTCCCATCCCCGCTTAGTTCATCATCACTATCGTCATCCCAAAAACCATCATCTTCATCGTCATCATCCTCGCTATCTCCAGACTCGAAACTAGACTCTTCTTCATCATCACCTGAGGGGACTTCGAATAAAATATCTTCATCATCTGCTTGAACACACTCAACATCATTACCCTCTTCATAATCGGGAATATCACTTGGATCAGAAAGAGTTGGAGTCCCAACACTTGCCTCCTGAAGGAAGTCGAAGTCAACAGGAGCATCAATCACAGACCTTGCCTTTGTCCTAAACACAGCCCACCATTGAGCACGATCTCTTTTCAAGCTTGGGTACGGTGCGAAGTATACTTGGCTAACCTGGTATGATAGCACAAAGGGATCAAACTTGGGTATTTCTTGGTATGGTTGACTTCAACTAGCTTGTATTGATCGATGTTCATTCCCCTGACATTGTCCATCCAATTGCACTTGAATAAAATTGTGTTATATTGCCTAAGTGCACCAGTAAACTTCAATTCTATAACATCATCTAGAATCCCAAAGAAATCACTCCCTCCGTCATTAGACACACACACTCCATAATTCATGGTGGACTTGTGTTTGCTTGATCCTTGTGTTTGGAAATTGTATCCATTAACATAGTATCCATTCCAAGTGCGAACTAATGTCGAAGGACCCATTGCTAAAGCAAACAGTACATCATCATTTGGTTTGTCTTGAATAACCTATTAAAATAATTCATATGTTAGATACAACTTTGTATCAATCGAGTTTTAATAGTTACACAAACTCACTTTCGATCTAAACCAATCAAGGTATTCTGCTTCATGTTGCACCCACACATCTTCTGCACGTAAAGTAGGTCGAATTTGAAGAATGTGGTCCTCGAAACCCCTTACAATCATAACAATTGTCAATGTCTAAATTGAAATAAAATTCAAATTTGTAAATAGTATGATTAATAACAAGTGTTTTACTTTTCAAATTCTTGTAAGATGCCTATATTTGCTAACACATATAGGTGTGCACGTTGAAGTTCTGCTTCAGTTAAAAATCGTTTTCCACCTGCGTTTGACGGCCGACCACAATCAACTCTAAATAGTTCTGGGACATTTTCATCGAGCATCCTATCAACTTCATTAGTGACATTACGGCCTAAATCTCGTGTCTTAGTATCCACTCCTTGCTGAAAATAGTTGGAACAGAAGTTTGCAATCTCTTCGCACAAGTACGCATTACAAATAGAACCCTCCACACGAGCCTTGTTACCAATTTTGCGTTTTAAATGATTAAGGAACCTAATAAAGTGGTTATGAAAAGAGTTACATAATTGCGAAGAACAATAAAAAGGATATATGAAAATGAAAGATAAGGTACCTTTCAAAGGGATACATCCAACGGTATTGTACGGGACCACATAGCCTAGCTTCGCGTGGAAGGTGAACCGGTAAGTGTTCCATGGAATTGAAGAATGATGGTGGGAAAATCTTTTCAAGTTTACAAATGATCTCGGCTATGTTCTTTTCCAATCTTTCCATGTCTCTTACTGTGATGGTGGAGCAACACAAATCACGAAAAAAGAGGCTGATCTCAGTAACAGCTTTCCACACATGAACCGGGAGCAACTCCTTTAATGCTATCGGTAACAATCTTTCCATGAAGACATGACAGTCATGACTTTTCATACTGTGCAGCTTACCGGACTGCATGTCCACACATCTTGTTAAGTCGGACGCATAACCATCTGGAAATTTTAAATCTCTCACCCAGTTGCATAATACTTTCCTTTGGGCTATGTCCAGTGCGAAAGGCGCTTTTGGTGGAGTTTCTTTTCCGTTCGCATCCTTGGTAACATGAAGTTGAGGCCTTTTACACAATTTATCAATGTCTTTTCTGGATGCAACAGTGTCTGATGTCTGTTTTTTCACATCCATAATTGTGTGAATTAGTTGGTCGAAAAAGTTTTTTCTAATGTGCATGACGTCAAGGTTGTTACGAAGATGGAGAGATTTCCAGTATGGGAGCTCCCAAAGACAGCTTTGTTTGATCCACCCTTTTTTCAACTTTTTCAAAGTATTAAGTGCTTCGGGCCCATCTGTAGCCTTTGGCAAGTCTTTAACACAGGACCACAACTCTTCCCCAGACATGATGTGTGGCGGAGACCCTTTTTCAACCTTATTTCTGCAAAAAGCTACTTTGTTGTTACGAAAAGGATGATCTAGGGGTAGGAATTGACGGTGACAATCAAACCAAGAAACTTTACCTCCATGGTCGAGCCAAAAAGATTTAGATTTGTCCAAACAGTAAGGACATGCCTTTTTCCCCGCTGTAGCCCAACCAGATAGCATACCGTACGCAGGAAAATCACTTATTGTCCAAAGAATGGCAGCACGCATATTGAAATTTTGTTTCCTAGAAATATCATAAGTAGTTGCTCCAACATCCCATAATTGCTTCAATTCCTCGATTAAGGGTTGCATGTACACATCCAAGTTCCCCTTCGGATTTTTAGGACCAGGAACGAGCAACGAAAGGAACATGAAGGGTTTCTTCATGCACATCGATGGCGGCAAGTTGTACGGGGTTAAGATGACAGGCCAACATGAATACTGACCCCCAAACTTTCCATGTGGACCAAACCCATCGGTACACAAACCGAGCCGAACATTCCTAGGCTCAGATGCAAATTCGTCAAAGGATCTATCCAAATGCTTCCAAGCTTCACTATCGCTAGGGTGAGCCATTTTTTCTTCGGCTCTCGGATTTTTGGCATGCCATGTCATTTCACTAGTAGAAAAAGGACGATTTGCGTCCCCTCAATTGCGTCGCACTTAAACGGAAACGACGCACATTGTTAATATGCGTCGCACCCTCCTCACATGCGACGCAAATTAACAACAATTGGAGAGATTGGTTCCCAATGTGCGTCGCACAATAGAAAGGTGCGTTGCAAAAAGGCTAATGTGCGTCGGACCCAATGGCCCATCCGACGCACATCAGCCCAAAAGACCCAATAACTCGCTCCCTCTCCTTTTAATTTTCCCGGCCAAACCATTTTCCTCAAAACCCTAGCTTCTCTCTATTGTAGCCGCGTATTAGTTGCAGCACACTTACCTTCTTCTTCCTTCGGTACTTTCTCTCTCTTCATTTCTTCAACTTTTCTTTCTTCATCTTCAATTTATGCGATTGATCTTCTTCTTGATGTATACGGTTTTTTGTTTCTGGAATTAATTCATTTTGCAGAGACTATTGTGTGTTCTTCGTTAAAAAGCTCGAGTAACAATGTCGGTCGGTGAACTCGCTTTCACTCGCCGCGTCTCTCTCTTCCCCTCTCCCTCCCTCTCTCTCTCTCCCCCCCCCCTCTCTCTCCATCTCTTTCACTCGCCGAAATTTAACTTCGTTTCGCTTTGATATTCGTTCATTTCACTTCGTTTCGCTTGGAAATTCGTTCGTCGAAATCCTTTTCGTTTCATTCGTTTCATTCATTTACAGATCAAGGGAGTCGAAGGTATTCTTTCTTTCTCGTTTCATTCGTCGAAGGTTTCGGATCATTCGTTTCACCTCAAACTCAAACGCAATCGAAGGTATTCTTTCTTTTTCTTTATTTTTCTTTATTTTTCTTTATCTGATTTTTTTGTTTGTTTTTATGGCATTTACCTTCTCTCGTTTTCAGATCTGAAATTTTCAGTAAGGGGATGGTATTTTCCTATGAACTTTGATTTTGATTCTTAAGTTTTTCTCCTTTGCACCGAGGTTGAATTTTGATTCTTAATCTTTTCTCATTTTCAGATCTGGTTCTTCTCGAAATCTTGTTGTTGCGTTTGAGGTGAAGATATGGATTGCTATGAAATTACAAGAAATTCTCGAAGATCTGGATTGTGTTTTTTTATTTTTATTTGTAATTTTAACTCCCTTTCATCTTCTGGTTAGGGTTAGAATTTCTTATTTTTTTGTATATTTTAGTTATAGATCTGATGTTAATTGTAATGGTAATATTTTTTTCTTCTTGAAATTATATATCTAGAGGCTGTTGATGTTAGTCTGGTTGTGAGGAAATTATATCACCATTTTTGGCGTATCTTCTCCATTTTTTATGTAACTAAATTACTGCACGCCACTATCATTCTAAATGGATGTCTGCTTTCCTTTTCTTGCATTTTTTAGTTTTTTTTTTTTAAAAAAAAAAAAAAATTTTTAAAAAAAAATTGCAATTTGCGTCGCACGTAGCCCAAGGTGCGACGCAAATCACTCATTTGCGTCGCACCCTAGGCGATGTGCGACGCACATTACCCTTTGAAGTGGGCTGGGGAGAGCCATCTGCGTCGCACCGTATAAATGTGCGACGCAAATAGCTCAACCATTTGCGTCGTTTTCGCATACGACGCAAATAATTTTTGGTTATTTGCGTCGAGGCCTTTGGCGTCGTACCGGAGTCCGACGCAAATAGGCGCCTCACATCCGACGCAAATTGCCTTTTCTGTACTAGTGTTTCTTCAGCAACATTTTTTGTTGCATACAACCTTTGCAATCTCGGTGTAATTGGGAAATAAATCAGAACTTTCATTGGAACTAAAGACCCCTTAGAAGTCCTTTTGTATCTGTCGCTATCGCACACTGTACATCTGTCCAAGTGTGCATCAGTTCTCCAAAATAACATACAACCTTTGGGGCACGCATGAATCCTCTCGTGGGGAAGCTCTAATCCCTCCAAAATCTTCTTCGTATCGTAAAATGTGTTACTCATGTTGTTGTTGTTAGGTATTGCTTCTTTCACTAATGAAGCAAACGCATCAACACACCTATGTGGCAAATTATACTCACATTTCAGAGATACTATTCTAGATGCCATTTCCAACACGGACATGGAGCTCCCTTCGTACAATGGTTCCTCAGAAGCCTTTAATAGGTCAAGAAACACCTTTGCTTGAGGATTAGGCTCCTCGTCCATTCCACCAGGCTCTTCAACATTGGACGGTTCTGAGTTATTCCCAAGAGCATCGAAAATCATTTCATGGTATGGATTAGATGGCTCATGTGCGGATCGAGGTAACTCTTCACCATGAGAATACCAATCGTAGTAATCAGGTATAAATCCCTTTCTATACACGTGCACTTTAACCGTGTCTGCGTCATGCATACGTCTGTTCTTGCATTTCGGACACGGGCATCTAACTTCATCCAAACCTGGGCTTTCAGGATTTGCTTTGCAAAATTCAATGAATTCATCAACCCCCCTCATGAACTCGGGCCTCAAGTTACGCCCATTGTCATATCTATCATACATCCACCAACGCTCCTTCCGTTCATGGTGCCTAATTCTACAATTCTAAATCATTTCAATCATAATAGTCATTAACAACCCACATACGTACAATTCTACAATTCCAAATACATGATGATGCAAACATATTTATTTAAATACTTAAATCAAAATTTATAACATTATCCAAAGTTTTTCCACGAAAACAAATATGTCAAAAAAAAAATATAAATATTTCAAATAGTGTAACAAATAAAGGAATGTGCAATAAATTAATTATTGTGATAATAATATAGTTTTTAACTTTTGTAACATTTAATAAAGAAACCATCATATAAATTATTGTGATAATTAATACACTAACTTAAACTTCAAAGTATTATAAACTAATAAATTAAAGCATACCTAGAGGCAGCCGGGCAGTCCAACGGCAAGGACACAGTAGAGAGACGATACTGTCTGACGGCAAGGAGACAGTTGAGTGTGGTCACCTACATTCACAAAGCAAACACTCACTTAAACGGAATTAGATAAATGATTCCATCTAAAAAAAATCAATGATTCTCTTTTCCTCTCATGAAATCCACCAACCAAACGAGTCGTAAACTCACAAAACCAATTACTACTACATAAATAAGAACTCTTGGAATTGATAGTTGAATAGTCATCTCAGCTTCTTTTTTTTTATTATTTCTTTGACAACCTAATCTCAGCTTCTAGTGAAATCAATACTTCCTACATATGATCAACAAGTTGGTCTCCAAAAAGTTTAGAACAACGTCAGTTCGCCTTTGGGTTTCAACCATATCCCAAAACTACCGATCACTACCTGCTAGCCATATTACTACTACATAAATAAGAACTATTGATTATGTGAGTTAGTGCTACAAAGTACAAACTAAATCTACACTACAGATTTAAAGCATTGAAACAATTTAGACCAACATCAACTTCAGAACTCTTCTCTTCTCTTCTCACTTCATTATCTCTTTCCCTCCTTTAGAAGTGAGAAATTTCACTGTGATCAACTACAATTTCTTATTTCCTCCAACATTTCACCCATTTCCTCCCTAAACTTCTTCCATATGAGGAGTAATACTCTTCTATTCATTCAAATTTCAATTATTAACCATCCTAAAAGCAAAAGTTATATCATTTATGGACAGAACAACCAACAACATAAATTACAGCAATAACATGAATTGAACAACCAACATCACAATTTGATCGTTCTAATCACGGGTTCAATTTTGTGGGTTTTAGCTTGTTATCAAAAATTACAATAATAAAACAGAGCAGCCAACATCAAATTAAACTCAAACTAACAAACAACAACAAACTTGAGATTGAAGAGGGAAGTTACGGCGGCAGGCGGCAAAGTCAGCGGCGGAAGGGGTGAATTATGCAGTAGCGGCGGAAGGGCGGAGTGAATCACGAGGCGGCAGGGTCCCTTCAATCCCAAAAACTCAATTTTTAGGGTAATAGAAATTAAAAAAAAAATAAACATAGAGCTGTAGGAATTACCGCCGGCAAGATTTTTCTGTCGCCGGTCTCAAGTCGCCATTCGCCGGAATGGACTTCAAGGCAGATCCGCTGGCGATTTTTTGGAATGCGTGCATGGGAAAGAGAGCGAAAGAAGTTTCTGAGTGCGTGAGAAGTCGCCGGTATTTAGTCGCCGGTGTCGAGTCGCCGTTCGCCGGTGTTTAGTCGCAGTTTCGCCGGCGACGGCTTGAGAGAATAATGCGTGGGAGTTTTCTTGATGCGTGGGAGGTTGTTTGAGAGAATAATGCTGGGAGGTTGTAACGACTATAATATGAGTGGGAGTTTGGATGGGAGTGGGTTTAAGTCGTCCACATTAGCGACGGCTACACTAAATTCACCGACGGTTTACAGCCGTCGCCCAAGCCCTTCAATTTCTGAAATAAAAAAAATCTTATCACCGACGGTTTAACACGGTCATTGATTTTAGCGACCGTTTAAGCCAACGCTGGATTTTAAAAAAACCGTCGGTAGAGACGTCGGCTATAAACCGTCGCTGATTACATGTTTAACGTCTGTTTTTGTGGCCGTCGCTGAATAGCTGTCGTTGACTGAGCATTTTCTTGTAGTGAGTTAATTGGTTGTGTGATTCTCTTAATTAGTTTCTTTTATTTCCAACTTATTGAAATTACTTTGAGTACTATATTTTAGACCCGTGCAAATCGGGATTTTTTTGTTTTATCAATTTATGATTTACGAAGTTTCTCGTACAAAAATGCTGTGAATATTAGACTGTGATTAAAAGATATATAATTGCATGTTAAGACTGTTTTATAACTGACTTATGACCCGTACGTTCACTGGTTTAATATAGTCAATGGTATAGTGGATTACGTAATCCATAATTTAATTTTTTTAAAAAAATTGATTACAAAAGCATTTGCTATGCATACTGCTTCCGTCAGATGCTCAAATAAAAATACAATTCGCACCACCACCGACATTCACTCGTACACCCGCATCCGCTTCTGCTCTCGCTTTCGACGGTGACGCTCACCCTCTCTCTCGGTCTAGTTGTTTGTTGCACCATCGATGCACCACATTAGGCACCCACTGACCACTGTCTACTTTGCGATGATTTTGATTTTATCTTTTTGTTTGAGTTCAATTACTATTTGAGATTTACCAAATTAAATCGAATGTTTGTTTTACATGTTTTACAAAATTAGATATTGTGGAAAATTTTGGCACACAAATGAAATTTAACCAGTGATCTAGAAAAAGAGAGAGAAGGTAAGAGGAGGAAGTGGGATGAAGAGTGAAACAGATAGAGTGAGAGACGTTTAGTTTTAGGTAAAAATGAATGTAGGCGAAGAGAGAGAAGGGGGTAGTTGATAAGTGGTCGGTAATTAAAAGGAATCCTAAGCGTCTAAGGTAATTAAATGGGTTGGTTGGTGGGTAATATGGTGTCAATATTAGAAGAAGTGTATTTCTATAGGTTTTTCGTATGAAACGAAAATTTTGGGTCTTATATTCAAGAAAAAATTTCTAGAATATTCTCAGTGTTGAATTGTGAATTTAAGCCTTAATTCTGCGTTTTTTTCAAATTATGGAGCGATCTTCCATATTTAAGCGAAAATGGAGGGGCTAGTGTTCTAGATCCAAGTTATCACAACAAGAATCCGCGCTTTTAGCGTCTGAATTTACCATCCAGATTTGCGTTTGAGTTCCAGATTTGAAGTTGGTTTCGATCCAGATACCAGATTTGAAGTTCGTTTTGGTTCCATATTTTTGTTGTGGAGTTTAAAGTGTACATGTAATTATGTATTAGATTTTGTTCTAAGTATACTAAAATTTAGTTCTAGAATTATTTTTTCACTTGTAATTACATTTATTATTAATAATAATTGAATTAAAGAAGTATCGTATTTGCATCATTCCATATTTTATTACATTTAATATCAATTAACCAAAAGCAAAAAAATAAAAAAAGAAGTGCAAATGCGTACCAAAAAAAAAAGTGCAAATGCGTATCCTCCGAGAAAGCAGTCGCTAATTAGCGACTGCCAGGATTAGCGACCGCCTGGCGGTCGCTAATTAGCATCTACTACGGACGGTCGCTAATTAGCGACCGCCTAGGCAGTCGCTAATTAGCGTCTGTTTTCTCGGACGGTCGCTAATTAGCGACTGTCTTGGAAACGGTCGCTAAATACGAAAGATCATACGCTAATTTTTTAGCGTCCGCTTTGCGGTCGCTATTTGCAGAGTTAGCGACCAAGGGTTTTGCATCAGCCATTTAGCGTCCGTTGGCGGACGCTAATATGTTTAGCGTCCGATTCCGCGTTTTTAGCGTCTGATCTTTTCGGACGCTAAAGACTGACATTCTTGTTGTGTATCTACTCCTGGTTCATCTGAAATGTCGAAGGATTCTGGGTTTTTTGAATCTTTTGCACCTGATACGAAGGATTCGTATGATTCTGGTCCATATTTTCCTCTTGATTAAGAGGATCCTTATGATCTTGGTTATAGCTCTGATCTCTGTGATGTCATGGCCCCTATTAATGAACCTGAACATTCAAGTCAAAATATATAATCACAAAAGAAAGCTAGTTGACGAGGATGAAGTGCGAGAGGAAGAGAATTTCTCATCCATGTCTGCCAAAGAGTTTAATTTTCAACTCTTCAAAATCAGAATTCCTCGTCTCAAACGCCGTCATATGAGCTAAGTTTTATGTTCTTTTTTTATTCAATTTGCCTTGCATAGTTGAATGTGGTTCTATGTGTAGATTATGTGTTGATTTATTGCTAAAAAGGACATCAATTGGCTTGTAAGTGGTGTTGTGTATAGATTATGTGCTAATTTTTTTTTTTAAGTTGGCTTGCATCTTGTGTGTGAAAATTGATGTGTATGAAGCTGTTAGAAAGTGGATGCTTCTCAAGGACATCAGTTAGCTTGCATGTGTTGTGAGTAAATCAACTAATATTGTTGTGAGTAAATAAACTAATATTGTTGGTGCACAACTCAATGAAGAACTTGTTAGGCGTGAGATATTATGATGTGATGTTGCTTTGTATTATTGATTAACAAAATCATTACTTCAATCCATTATAAAAACTTGAAATATTATTGAAAAAGGTGCTAAGAGCTAAAGGGGTTAGCTCATGTATAAGTAATGTTAAGAGTTATAGGTCTACTGAATGTGGAAATAACCAGAAACAAGCTTTACGTGGTTTACAACACGATCTAAAAAATTTGGAAGTTCTTTGCTCATCTTCTCCCACATGATATGGAAAAATGTATTAATTTGTTATTTGCATGGTGTGAATGTAATTATATAGTGCAATCACTATTAGAGTCAAAAGGGTTGAAATGAAGTAAAGATTGTTCATCTCTAATGTGGATGCATCACTACTCTGGACAAAATATGATAACTTAATGAAATGATCAACTTTAAAGAAATTATTCTACGAGATAGTGTTGAATCAATTACCATATTGAAATTGGTTGGTGGACTTAATGTGCCCTTGGTTTCTCCCAAAGTGAACCCGGTTAATTAAAAAGATATGGAGGGAGTATTGCACCTTTATTGTACCTATATCTAAAGCCACCATCAGTTTTGTTAATTGAAATTGTATGATGAAGGCACTTGATTATATACATGGAAGAGAATTATGGTTTTGGATGTGTCTCCTCGATGATGAAAGCTTGCCCTATAGGAAATTAAATGACTATTCTATTGTATGTGCATCTCGAGCGACCATCAGTGTTGTAGCTTTGTGATAGCCTAAATTGGATTGATACTACAATGTGACACCTTTGGCACACATTAGCTTAAACCTGTTTGACGAGGCACTTGATTATATATACATGGAAGGGTTCATTGTCAATTTCAATGCTGAAAATAGTTATGCATGAGAGGAAGAAAACTTTCATACTAATAATAATTCACTTTAAATTTAACTTACAAAAGAAAGGGCTAGTTCTCCCTTGGTTTTTACATATCTCTTCAGATAAGAAGGGATAACATTTCCCGTGGTTTTTACATATCGCTTCACAAAAGAAGGGATACATTTTCTCTTTGTTTCTACATATTACTCCACACAATAGGGGATTCCTTTATAAAAACATACAAAATGTTCTTGAACTTTGATGTAATCTCGAAAAAAAAGGATTATTCACTCAGTGTGCAACTACATTCTGCATGCTTTGCTTCATCATGCATACTCCATTGCTTTTGTTTCTTTAGTTGATTCTTGTAACCATTGTCGCGCCTCATCAATTAATTGTTAAGATACATGAGCTTTTAGTGGAAGTTGACCCAAACTTTCCAACCTTGGTTTGTTTACATGAGGCTGCACATAGTTATTGCCTCCTCTCACTTTTATTATCTCTATCATGTTGTATTGCAAAATGTGCCACACATTAGCTAGTGTTTTTGTTTGAAACTCATAATAAGACTTTTTACATGCTTGTACAAGTTTTAGGACTGTGTTTGGTCTTTCCTTGTGCTGTAGAGTTTGAAGTGCTCTAAAATAACCAATGTCTAATAGGTTTAACTCAGGACTGTTTGGTGGTTGTTGAACTAAATGAAATTGAAACCCATTTTGTCTGCTTGCTACTATCCACTCCGGATCTCTTGAGTTCACATGTGGCTTTGCGTGATCCTGTTGAATATGGATAATTTTGCTTCTGTGAGCAGGCCACTTGGCCATAATTGCTGGTAGTACATACTCCCTCCATCCCCCAATACTCTTTACACTTTCCTTTTTTATCTGTCCCAGAATATTCTTTACACTTCTATTTTAGGATATGGCCAACTATTATTTTAATCATTCTACCTTTTAACTACTGGCACACACTCTCTCTCCTCCAAATAAAATAATACCACTCTTATTACCTATCAACTCTAATTATGGCCCACATTCTCTCTCCTTAAAATAAAATAGTACTACTTTTACTAACTCCTATCACATCTATTTTTCAATAAAATAACGATTGTTAACCAAACAACAACTTATCATCTAAAACTACGTGCCTTTATAAGTGTCAAGATTATTACGGGATAGACGGAGTAGTTGATAAGTTTGTCTCTCATTCTATCTCTTGTAATTGAAGTAACCGTTCTGGTTTTAAGAGTTCATGTTGGCCTGTTGTTTAATGATCTTTGAGAAGGAAGTTCTTCCACAAAAGGAAACATACCAACTTTCCCATCCCATGTTTTTTGACCTAACATGTTATATGAAGGCCTCGCCACAACACCCATAAACATTATCTTAATAACATGTCTTGTAGATTGGGATGCTCTATATGGATTTTGCTTCATTTGGATGTAGATATAATTTCTGACTTTTTTGATGCATGTAAAACAACTTTTCATCGACGTGGATGAAATTGAACATGTTCCTAAACTTGGTCTGCCCTCCTGGTGTTGGTGGATGCTCAATGAAACAGAGTATCCAGATCAGCCTTGTTATTTGATTTTGTAGGGTTAAAAGTGAATGCATTGCATTGTTATGAGACCTTATATTGGCCCTTTTTACTAGCCTACAAACATTAGTTGCAGATACTCCTAAATTATTTCCCAAGTCCTGAGATTGCTTCTATGTCTTAATGGAATTGATGTTAACATCTCCTTTGTTAACTGGAATCGCTTTCTTCCAACTTTACCTGCCATGTTCTTCTTTACATTTACTTGCCCCCCTCCTCAACATTTTGCTTCTTGGCTATGTTCCAGATTACACTTACAGCTTTCTGACATACATGGAAGTCAGTTACAATTTTTTATATTACCAGTCAGGAAGTTCATTGTCCTTGGCTTGTGACAGCAGCAACTCAACCATTTGTTACCTATGATCATCGCTCAACCAAGGCTGAGGATGTATGATGTTGAGGCAAGTTACTGAAATCACCATCCATGATTTCTCCTATGATAGAACAACTGAGTCCTCCCCCCAACCCCAAAAAAAAAAAAAAAAGGTTGAGTGGGATAAAGGACCTTAAATGGCTCAAGATGATGTTGACTTGATGGTGCTGCTATTGACTTGGCTACAAGAATTTCTCACATTGAATGATTTCTCTATCTCTCTCTCTTCTATAACTGGTGGAGTAAATATGCCAACTCCCTTACAGTTATTATATTTATATTGGTATTGGCTAGTGAAATTTTGAAGGTGTAAATTTGCCTCAAAATTTTTGGTGTGAAAGTATATAAAGTCAACTTTGGAGGGCAAACCAAAAATAAAAAGTTATTGGGTCCTTTTTTCCGTTGAATTACGGTATCCCCACCCCCTAAATTTTGTTCTTAACAAAGTTGTCTACATGGGCTGTTAATTTCTCTCTCTTACTTTTTGGTTTTCCCTTTCCTGCTTTTTGCACTTTTCGCTCCCCCTTTTCCCTTGCTGTCAGCAAACATAACCCTTTATCTTGTTTCTCCCTCAAAGCACACCGAGTAAATTAAATTGAAACTGAGGGGGGTAAGAATTGAAATTATGGAAATTAGAAAGAAAACATTAATATAACGTTTATAACCTAATCATTCGCAAATAAAAAGCACAACAACAATTTATTCATCAGATGAAGAATGTCTCCATCGTTCAAGTCGAGTTTTGAAGAAAAAAAATATGCACACACTTTATGAGCGGTTGGTGGAGCATAATGGAGGTAGTACTATAATACCTTGTATTTTTAGGCATTTATTGAGATTACTTAAACCAATTCTAAATTTTATCTTCAAAACTCATTTTAAACTATTTTAAAATCACATTGGAGGGAATCATTTGGAGGAAAATATAGTTTGAATTTTAAAGGTTATTTTAGTAATTTTTAACAATAGTTGCTCCTGTCATTATCTTATTTTTTTAGTTAGTTAGTTAAAAAAATGTTTGATCAATAATTTTATAAAATCCAAAATTCACTTTTTTGGTTATAAAATCATATTATACATTTTAGTAGGTAATTTTTGGATTTTTTTATAAGTGTTGTTTTGAAAAAAATCGATTTCTTTTAAATAAAACCGAAAACTTCAAATATTTAAATATTCATTTTATGTCTTATAAAATCATATTTTTGTGAGATTTATATTGAGTTATAAAGTATGGGATTTTAAATGATTAGGGAAGATTTAAAAATCTCTTTAAAATCAAGCAAAATTTATTTTAGGAAAGAGTTTTTATAAAGAGAAAAAAATAATATTCTTCTGCATTCTACAGCTAGCTGCACGACAACTTTGTATTATGTTATAAAAGTTCAAAATTCTTTTGCCTAGGAAAGTTTTACCTTTTTTCTACCCTACTTTACACTATAAATACCCTCTAATCCTTCACTTTCTCTCCACCAAAAATCTTGAGAGTTATTTATAATGTTTTCCCTAAAGTGAGTTGTCCCTTTGAGTAGTTTTAGTTTTTCACTGAGTTTTAGCGGGAGGTTTTGTAAGTATTGTTTTTCAAGTTGTTTTAATTCCTAGTTTTTGATCTTTTTGAGTTTTCTAAAATCTTGTTTTTATATTTTGATCTTTTAGAGTTCATATATTATTCATCATTTTGATTAGAACTAGTTTATAATTAATAGGAGGATTTCGTTCGTGAGCATTTCCTTACTAGTTGATTTTCTTGTTTCGTGAATTATCAAGGTACGTTTATGTGACTTGATCTTTAATTATTAAGTATACACTAGTTATGTATGTTTTAGTACAAATTATACAGATTGGTATATGTGGTTAGCTTGATCAAATCTTCATATAGTTAAAATTATAGATAAAAGCTTATTTTTTTTCTCCTACTTTGTTAGTTCGTGAACAGTATACGCGTGTTGTTCATAACAACCAAAGATGGCTTCACTTGTTTTTTTTTTCAAAAAAATAATCAGTTGCATGTGGCTAACTCAAAGTATAGGACATAATATACTTTTACATATCAGTGGTATTAAGCCTAAGTTTTAATTTCAAAAGTTTAAATTATGTTTTTCCTATGATTAAGTTGGTTATCATAATTCTTTATTTTAATTAAAGGAAAGATTTACCCCTATGCTATTCTTATTACAATTACCCCTTGGCTTTGTTCAAGAAGGGTTCTTCCAATTCCACTAGTTGGCATCAAGGTTACTCCAATGTCTTTGTATTCATAAAGGGATACTAGCTTGGGGGGTGTGCACACTTAGGATCCGCGGATCAATGAAAGGGGTTTAAGTTAAGCTCTTGTATTATTATTTTCCACTTTTAATGGAATTATTAAAGGAGATACATTATTTGGTGGTAACGTGAATTTAAGAATGGATTGATCTTATCTTTTTTTATCACTAGAATTGCGAAATAAAGCATGTTTATGAAAGTATGTGAATTATATATTTACAAAGTTTACAAGTCTTGCATGTAATTGTACTCAGTATTTCAACTGACTCATATTTCCTATTTGTTTTGGCTTTGCCCTACTTTCCTTACGGGGAGTAGTTTTCAGGTCCATTGATGATTCATGATGCATGGGTTGGCAACGTTTCTGGCAAGGAAAGGCTTGGGCTCTCACCAACGTTGCGTGTAACCAACCCTTTCCTGGGAAATTCATTGGCCCGACTATTCTGTGTCATGAATCAAGTACTCATTATAAAACATATTTGGAGAACAAAAGGTTGTAAAAATAATTTTGGCAAGAAAAGTTTTAGCATATTATGTGCATAAGTAGAATAAGATGATAGACTTTGATTTTTTTCGAGTACCTAAATAGTACGTCGATTTTTTATTAAGTTGCATTATTATTTTTAGGACTATTCTTTTGTGGAATAAGGAGGATGTGCGTTATGCAACTTTATTTGTTTAATTATTTGCAAATTAAATGCTTACTTGTTAAATTTTAAATTTCAGATGCTTCACTTTGTAAGGGATACTTACTATGATGCCGCCTATTTTAAGAGGCATTATCACACTATAGCATTCTTTATTCAAGGAATTCATCGTTACGCCAAGTTCTTAGTTTCACAAGGAAGACGAGAAATGAGGGTTGAACCTTGGAAAATTCTACTAGCTCTTATTCACTTACATAGAATTCCAAAGTATGAAAATCTTTTTAGGAAATATGAGGATGTACTATGGAATGAAAATGAGTGGAATAAGCATGAACACGTGCATGAAGGGGTATGGATAGCTGATATGTTGACATTTGAGGGAGATTTATACTATGTAGAGAAGACATGGGAAAGGAACTTAGAGTCTACAGCTAATGCTACCATAGAAATTCCATAACCGATTCGCTTATGTCTGAAGCCTCATCATCTCATCATCTTACACCACTATCAGTTTGCTCTACAAGTCAAAAATATACACCTACAACTCCTAAAGATAACACTTCAAAGGCACAATCTAACTCGCTTAAAGAAGTGCCACCGAGTCCTGAATACTCACCTCTGTCGCCGGCCACCTATGAAAGAGAATTTGGAGGGAGTATTACCTATGAATTATTATGAATAAGATCTTCATGTTAGTCTTAAATAATTGTCAATAGTTGACAAGTTAATGTAGTAACTTTATGGGGTTATTATTACTATTATCATTTTTGTATTGCTTTCGAATAACGAAACTATGTATGCAATTTGATTATTATTAATGCGATGGTTTACCTGTTATATGTTCATTATATGTTCGTTTAGTTAAGATCTATTGTTTTCCACTCAGGAAGATGTCTCAAAGGCATAGGGGTGGAAATAGTGCCAAATTGAATTCTGCTTTGAAAAAGTTGACTGAAATAGCAGATGCCTTATCCCAAGATGCAAATGCCCCACCCCTGAAGTCCAATGAATTAGATGCATTTGGAGAAGTATTTAAGAGGGTGTCTGCTTCAAAACCCCCTTACTACAATGGGAAAGAGGACCCAGCTAGTTTTGAAAACTGGATTAGGAAATTTGATAAACTTTTTAATGCCATCAACTGCCCATAAGATCTTAAGCTGAATAACGCAGTGTATTATCTGAAGGAGGAAACAGATCTTTGGTGGAGCGAAAGGAAAAATGATTTAGCGACTGAGCGTAATTTTGGGTGGGTCGAGTTGAAAGAAGCCTTAAGAACCAAATTTTACCCTACACACTTAAGAAGGCAGAAAAGTATGGAGTTCATTAACCTTAGGATGGGGGCCATGTCCATTTCAGAATACTAAAATAAATTCATAGAGCTAATGAGATTCGCACCTGAAGTAGTAACCACTGAGGCTCTTAAGGCTCAAAGATTTGAGCAAGGCTTGACCTTATCTTTGCAAGGTAAGCTCGGAGGAGCCACCTTTAACACCCTTGATGAGGTTTATGGGAGAGCTGCCCACTTGTATTGGATTAGAGGGAAGGAACTAGAGGGGAACTCTTCAGGAGAAAAGAGGAAAGGGAATGTCAATTACCCGAACCAGGGGAATGAGAAAAAGTTTTAGGCAAGAAGCAAAAGAAGAGATGGAAGAAACCTTGGGGCTAGGACCAAGGATCAGACTTCAAGGAATCAATCAGGCGGAGAAAGGCCCAAAAGGGTGTTCCATTGTAAGAAGTGTAACAAGAACCACCCAGGAAAAGACTGTGAAGGGAAGCGAGTGACTTGTAGGTATAGCCAAAAGCTACATCATCGTGATTATGAATGTTACTAGAAATTTGAGGGAAAACCACGTATTCCTGCCCCAGATAACAAGACCATAGCTTCTAACCCGTCAAACCCTACTCAACAATCTGGAAGTGCTAAGCCAGGAAACGGGAATGTAAATAGTCAGACCAAGGGGCACATCTTTGCAATAAACGGTGGTGAGGCTGAGGCCACATCTGATGTGATAGCTGGTACTTTTTCTACTAATTTTATGCCGCATTAGTACAAAAACGTTGATTTGCGTCGGACTCTGGACCCCTATTTGCATCGGACTTGGCACAGGTCACGACGCAGATGATCTGAAATTGATCTGCGTCGTATGTGAAAACGACGCAGATTAGTTAGCTATTTGCGTCGCACGTTGTATAGGGTGCGACGCAGATGGCTCTCCCCAGCCCAACACCAAGCTTCAAAGGGTAATGTGCGTCGCACATCACCTAGGGTGCGACACAGATGAGTGATTTGCATCGCACCTTGGGCTACGTGCGAAGCAAATTGCATAGTTTTTTTATATTTTTTTTGTTTTTTAATTAAAAAAACTAGGAATGAGACTGTTGCAAACTTGCAATAAAGATTTCGGTTTCTTCAATAAAAAATTGTAGATTTGTAATAATAAATTACAGAAAATAAAGAAAAGAGATAATTACATAAAAAAATACATAAATCACAGAAAATCAATTAAATAAAATTACAAAAAAATAGAGAAGATTACAGAATTACTGAAAAATCAAAATCATAAAATAAAGAATTTCATAGCAACTACAGTCGAAATTTCAGATGGTGGTGCAAATCCAGATCTTCACCTTAAACGCAACTACAGTCGAGAAGAACCAGATCTGAAAACGAGAAAAGATTAACAATCAAAATTCAACCTCGGTGTAAAGGAGAAAAGATTAAGAATCAAAATCAAAGTTCATAAACGAATTTCGAGGTAGATTGCCGGAATACCTTCATCGGACTAGGAAAATACCATCCTTTTACTGAAAATTTCAGATCTGAAAACGAGAAAAAATGAACAAAAATAATCATATATAAATACCATAAAAATAAACAAAAATAATCAGATATAAAAAAATGAAATAATATTAAAACAGATAATCAAACTCAATTCCATAGAACTTAGATCTGAATTGAAATCCATGAATCACATGCACAACACGAAATGAAACGATTAAAGAAGAAAAATAAAGAAAAAGAAAGAATACCTGATCGATTTCCTTTGATATTATTTGCGTTGTCGGTGAGCAGCAAAGGGGGAGGAATCTGATTCGTTCGTTCGCTGAAAGTCGGTGTCGTCGTTGGCACTTGAAATTAGAACCTAAATTAAGTAACAAATTCAACTATACAGTTCTTCTTTCCTCCTCACACAATTAACCTCGAACGAGTTAGGGATTGAAGCTTCTTTCAGCATAAAAGGTGAAAAAATAATCCATAAACTAGGGTTGAAACATGAATTTAGCAAAGGAAATCAGAGAAAAACCTGTGAATTAGACGATTATTGATGTCGATAGAAAGACAGAGCTTCTGGTGAAGAATTAGGGCTTCAGCGGAGGAAGAATCGGACTTGGAACCTTCATTTTTGGGCAATTTTCGAGGTTACGCCATTTTTGTTCGTCTTGAATTTCTCTATCTTCCGTGTGAGCTGAGCGCGGGATCTCACAAGCTTCCGGAAAACAGAGCTTAGAAGTGATGGAGGGTTGAGGGTAGGAGGGAGGGAGAATTTAGGTTGGAGAGGATTGAAGAATTTGAGAGGTGAAGCGCCGCATAGAGTGAAAAAGAGAGTGAGAAGTTGAGAGGTGCATAGAGTGAAAGAGAGTGAGAGAATTTAGGTTAAAGGATCGGTTAAGGGGCGGGGTGGGCTGGAGTTGGTTGGGTCGCAAATCTGCGTCGGATGGGCCATGAGGTCCGACGCAATTTGCTCTTTTGCAACGCACTAAAATACGATGCGACGCAGATAGTGAAATTCATTTGCGTCGTATGGGCCACGTGGTCCGACGCACATTGAGCTTTTGCAACGCACCTTTGGTCGATGCGACGCAAATTGCTCATCCTGGTGCTCATTTACGCATGATGTGCGTCGCACTCTCCTTCATGTGCGACGCAAATAGCACTTTTGTGTCGTTTTGCTTTACATCCGACGCACTTCGGGAGACGCAAATCTTCGTTTTTCTATTAGTGCCTGTTAAAGATCTATTTGATTCGGGAGCATCACATTCATTCATGACTAGGACCCTAGGTGAACGTCTAGGACTAGTCAGTCCAGAATACATTTCTGTTAGTTTTGCATTACCATTAGGACAAGAATTGCATTGTTCTAAGTTGTATAGGCATTTACCTCTACTTATAGTAGGAATAGAGTTCCCGTCTGACTTGATTGAGTATGAGATGAAAGACCTAGATGTCATCATTGGGATGGATTGGCTTAGAAAATATAAGGGTCATATCAATTGTGAGGCTCAAAAGGTATTTAACCGGACCAAACAAGATTAGGGTGAATTACAGGAGGGAAGGGAAACAAAAGGGCTTACGGATAATTTATGCCTTGCAACTACAGTCTTGTATAAGGAAAAGGTACCATTGTTTATGTGTAGTGTTCAAGAAATAAGGGAAGAGGTTGAACCTAGCAAGGTACCAGTGGTGAGTGAGTTTCCAGATGTTTTTCCTGATGAGATTCCAGGAATGCCGCCAGTGAGAGATCTTGAATTCACCATAGACTTAATGCCCGGAACAGGACCAATCTCTAAGGCCCCATACTGAATGGCACCTGCAAAAATAAAGGAACTAAAAGTCCAACTGGATGAGCTGTTAGAGAGAGGCTACATCATGCTATGCTCTTTACCATGGGGTGCACCAGCGCTGTTTGTGAAAAGGAAAGATGGGAGTTTGAGGTTATGCATTGACTATCAGGAACTAAATAATGTAACTATCAAAAATAAATACCCACTTCCGAGAATAGATGATCTATTTGACCAACTCAAGGAGGCTGGAATCTTTTCTAAAAGAGACCTGAGGTCTGGTTATCATCAATTAAGGATTGCGGAGAATAATATCGCAAGGACAACCTTTAGGACTCGCTATGGACATTATGAGTTCACAATGATGGCTTTTGGTTTGACTAATGCACCTGTAGTTTTCATGGATTTGATGCATTGAACTTTCATAACGTTCTTGGATAAATTTGTTCGTGTTTTCATCAACGACATTATGGTTACTCTAAGGATAGGGAGGCACATGAAAAGCACTTAAGACAAGTTTTTTCAAAGATGAGACAACATCGGTTATATGCTAAGCTTTCTAAATGTGAGTTTTGGCTGGAGGAAGTTGCATTTTAGGGCCATGTGATCTTGAAAGAGGGTGTTTCAGTGGATCCCGCTAAGATTCGAGCTGTTACTGAATGGCGTAGTCCGAAGAGTGTATTTGATATAAGGAGTTTCTTGGGGTTGGCCGGATATTACCAAAGATTTGTGAAGGACTTCTCTAGGATTTCGAGGCCTATGACTAACTTGATGAAAAAGGAGGAGGCATTTCAGAACTTAAAGAACAGGTCAACTTCAGCACCAGTTTTAGCATTGCCAGCTGAAGGTCAATAATATGATGTTTATAATGATGCATATATATGGCTTAGGGTTTATACTAATGCAAAACCGAAGGGTGATTGCTTATGCTTCGAGGTAATTGAAACCTTATGAGGTGAATTATCCAACTCATGATTTGAATTAGTACGTGTTGTTCGCCTTGAAGATTTGGAGACACTATTTATATGGAGTAACTTGTAAAATTTTATACAGATCATAAGAGCTTGAAGTACATATTTACTCAAAAGGAGTTGAACATGAGGCAAAGGAGATGGTTACAACTCATTGAGGACTATGACATGGAAATCCAGTATCATGAAGGGAAGGTAAGTTGTGGTGATGCTTTGAGTAGGAAGACTAGTCATTCGATTAACGCAATAATATTGCCAGATCAGTTATGTATGGAGTTTCAGAAGATGAACTTGGAAGTCATGGAGCTAGGAAGCGTAGAAGAACTACTAGGTGCCATATCGATCCAACCTTCTATTCTTGATGAGATCAGGGAAAGTCAAGCTGAGGATGATAAATTGGAGAAAATTCAAGAGGGTCAAGCACTAGACTTCAAAATATTTAATGATGGCAGTGTGAGATTCAAAGAAAGATGGTGTGTGCCTCAGAATCAAGGGAGTCTTAAGCAGAAATTGATGGAGGAAGCTCAAACTCACCATACTCAATGCATCCAGGGGAGATAAGTTGTATAAGGATTTGAAGAAGACTTTTTGGTGGTCAAACATGAAGAAAGAAGTTGCTGAATTTGTGGCTAAGTGTCTTACTTGTCAAAAGGTAAAATTGAACATAAGAGACCTCAAGGGATGGTCCAACCTTTGGAAGTGCCTAGCTGGAAATGGGACTCTATCTCAATGGATTTTGTGGGAACCTTGCCCAAAAGCAAGAAAGGAAATGATAATATTTGGGTGGTAGTGGAACGTTTGACTAAGATCGTAGTTTTTATACAAATGAAGAATACTTGGTCGATGGATCAATTGGTTATGGCCTATGTGAAGTTCGTAGTGAAGTATCATGGAGTACCAAAGGACATCATCTCTGATAGGGATTCTAGGTTCTAATCAAACTTTTGGCAAAGTGTGCAAAAAGCAATGCGGACCAAGCTACTAATGAGTATCGCTTTTCACCCATCTACTGATGGGCAAACTGAGAGAATTATTTAGACATTGGAAGACATGTTAACATCTTGTTTAATGGAGTATCAAGGATCATGGGAAGATTACTTGGATTTGATTGAATTCTCCTATAACAATAGTCATCATGCAAGTATTAGAATGACACCATTTGAAGCTTTCTATGGTTGAAAATGTCGCCTGATATGTTGGAATGATATAAGTGAAACGATTGTACTTGGGCCAGAATTTATCGAGGACACCGTGAAGCAAGTAAGATTAATTCAGGAAAAGATAAGAGTCGCCCAAGATAGACATAAATGCTATGCCTATTTGAAGAGGAGGGATGAGGAGTACGAGGTTAGATAAAGTGTCTTACTCAAAGTTTCTCCGACAAAAGGGGTAATGAGGTTTGGAAAGAGAGGCAAACTAAGACCGAAGTACATTAGACCCTATGAAATTTTGACCAGGGTTGGCAAGGTGGTTTATCGTTTAGAGTTACCTAATGAGTTAAGCAAGGTACATAATGTCTTTCATGTGTCACAATTGAGGAAGTACATTGCAGATTCTTCTCATGTGTTGCAGCTCGAATCTATCGAATTTGATGTGACCATAACCTATGAGGAAAGATCGATTAAGATCCTAGATAGCAAAGTTCATAGTGCAAGAAATAAGGAAGTAAAGATATTTAAAGTTCTTTGGTCCAATCACAAAACTGAGGAAGCAACTTGGGAGGCTGAGGACGAAATCAATAGAAATTACCCTGAGTTATTCATTGAGGTTAGTAGAGTTACGAGGGCGTAGCTCCCTTTTTAAGGCGGGTGGAATGTGATAGAGTTTCGGGCGCTTTTACAATTTTAGAACATATAGAGTCGTTATATTTCATCTTACATGTGTATTCATAATTTTAGCATGAAAACAAATTTATTTTTGAAATGAAAATATTTCTAAGTTTTGGGACGAAACTTCTTTTAAGGGGGTAGGCTGTAGTACTCTATATATTTAGGCATTTATTGAGATTAATTAAAACAATTCTAAATTTTATCTTCAAAACTCATTTTAAACTATGTTAAAATAACATTGGAGGGAATCATTTGGAGGGAAATATAGTTTTTTAAAGGTTATTTTACTAATTTTTAGCAATAGTTGCTCTTGTCATTATCTTATTTATTTAATTAGTTATTTAAAAAAATATTTTATAAATAATTTTATAAAATCCAAAATTTATTTTTTGGGTAATAAAATCAAATTATACATTTTAGTAGGTAATTTTCGGATTTTTTTATAAGCGTTGTTTTGAAAAAAATCGGTTTCTTTTAAATAAAACAGAAAACTTGAAATATTATATTTTTTTTATAAGCCTTATAAAATCAGATTTTTATGAGATTTATATTGAGTTAGAAAGTATGGGATTTCAATTGATTTGGAAAGATTTAAAAATCTCTTTAAAATAAAGCAAAATTGATTTTAGGAAAGAGTTTTTATAAAGTAAAAAAAATATATATATATTATGCTGCATTCTAGAGCTAGCTGCACGGCAGCTTTGTATTGTGTTATAAAAGTTTAAAATTCTTTTGTCCTAATTTTAATGATTTAGAAAGCTTTACCTTTTTTCTATCCTTGTTTACACTATAAATACCCCTCTAATCCTCACTTTCTCTCCACCAAAAATCTTGAGAATTCTTTATAAAGTTTTTACTAAAGTGAGTGGTCTCTTTGAGTAGTCTTAGTTTTTCACCGAGGAGTTTTAGCAGGAGGTTTTGTAATTATTCTTTTTCAAGTTGTTTTGATTTCTAGTTTTTGATTTTTCCAGTTTTATAAAATCATGTTTCTATTGTTTGAGCATGAAACATCTTTATAATTAGTTAGTTTAGCATAATTTTCTTTTAGAGTTCATATATTGTTCATCGTTTTGGTTAGAACTAGTTTATAATTAATAGGAGGATTTCGTTCGTGAGCATCCCTTTACTAGTTGATTTTCTTGTTTTGTGAATTATCAAGGTACGTTTATGTGGCTTGATCTTTAATTGTTAAGTATACACTAGTTATGTGTGTTTTAGTACAAATTATACAGATTAGTATATGTGGTTAACTTGATTAAATCTTCTTATAGTTAAAGTTATAGATAAAAGCTTATTTTTTTCTCCTGCTTTGTTACTTCGTGTACTGTATATACGTGTTGTTCATAACAACCAAAGATGGCTTCAATTGTATGTGTTTTTTTTAAAAAATAATCAGTTGCATGTGGCAAACTCAAAGTATAGGAAATAATATACGTTTACAAATCAGTGGTATTAAGCCTAAGTTTTAATTTCAAAAGTTTAATTTATCATTTTGCTATAATTAAGTTTGTTATAATAATTCTTTATTTCAATTAAAGGAAAGGTTTCCCCTATGTTATTCTTATTACTATTACCGTTGGCTTTGTTCAAGAAGGGTTCTTCCAAGTCCACTAGTTGGCATCAGGGTTACTCTAATGTCTTTGTATTCATAAAGAAATACTAGCTTGGGGCCGGGGGTGTGCACACTTAGGATCCGCGGATCAAGGAAAGGGGTTTAAGTTAAGTTCTTATACTATTATTTTCCACTTTTAATGGAATTATTAAAGGAGATACATTCTTTGGTGGTAACGTGAATTTAATAATGGATTGACCTTATCTTTTGTTATGACTAGCATTGCAAAATAAAGCATGTTTATGAAAGTATGTGAATTATATATTTACAAAGTTTACAAGCCTTGCATGTAATTGTATTCAGTATTTCAACTGACTCGTATTTCCTATTTGTTTTGGCTTTGCCCTACTTTCCTTATGGGGAGTAGTTTTCAGGTCCATTGATGATTCATGATGTATGGGAGGAACCGTTTGGGATCACTAGAACTAGATCACTATTTTAGTAGTCTTTATACTTTTCATATTAGTATTCTGGTTTTTGGATATTAATATCATTTTTATAAATAAAGTTAGAAGTTTCCGCTGCATATTTGGTGTATCAAGTTATAGTATTGCCAAAATGCATTTATAATGGTGGTAATATCCTTAAGTTTCTCCAAGCATTTTACGAAAACATAAGTTTTTAAAGTGGAGAAATTTGGGGGTGTTACAAGTACAATATCATATTATGAGGATCCAAACACGACCTATAAACCTTTTTTGAAGCATAAACGTCTTTCAAAATATTCCAATTATCATGATTAAGGTCTATGTATGTTGTATACTTATTGTAAATAGTGTGTGTTGTCAGACAACTTGAAACATTGTGTTGGTGCAAAATCAGTTTGTTGATTTTGCAAACAAGTCAATGCACATCCAATAGTTTGATAATGGATGACACAGGAGGCTTAGTCCATGGGGGTTATCAGTTTTAATTAGATAAAACCATATTAACGTACTTTCTATCAATTTCATTAGTGATTAAACTACAACGCCTATTGAATTCAAGCAAAATACAATAAATAGAGGAAGATCTAGAAATGATTAATCTTTTAATTAAACAAAAACATTCTCCTTCATACCACAAACTTTAAGAAAAGATTTTACAACAATTATTAGGATAAGTCAGGCTGGACAACTAAAGCGAAAACACGAAGATTGTTACCTCCATGGTTTCTTGCTTCAATCGGAGAATTACAGAACTTGGCGCCGGGACATGTTCTAAATCTAATGAACTAAACTATAACCCCTCAAGGGGATTGGCTAGGCTACGCTAAGAAAAGAGTAATTGCAAGTTGTTACGTGATGTGTTGATTGTCTTTTGCTTGATGATCCTTCTTCTATTTATAAACTAACGTGATATGTAACTTCCATGCCTCCTTGGAGGGAAAACATTTGAATCATCTTTGATTCAAATTTCAACCATCTTCTGGTGTTGAATAACCGTAGCTTTTGCACATTCTTCTTTATGTGGATTCATCTCATGATTACTCTTTAACTGCTTGTATCTTTGTAATTCTTTGACTTTCATCTCCTAATGATCTTGATTGACTTTGACTTACATTGACTTTATCCAATGGGTTTTATACTATAATTAGGCCTTCATACTTAGGTGAGATTAAACCTTTTCAGGTCAAATACAATGTAACATAATAAATGATATCATACATTTCAAAACGGTGGTATAAATCCCCCACCCCCTGAATTTGTGGAGTGATGTGCTCAACACCCACAAATTATGAGTTGAAAAGGACTTTCAACGGATATAGCCAATATCATCCTGTAATATTCTGAATGTGACTTTCTCCATTGTTTAAAGGTGGTCGATGAACATTTCTTTAGGATTACTGAATTTGACAGAGAAGAACAATCTTTCCTGAACTCCATCACCATTCTTTCTAGCCATTGTGAAATCGATTAAGAAAGTCACTTTAGGATGCGAATTTATAGGAGTTTTGGTGATAACCAATAAGGATCTACATCATAGGTTATGAGATCGTACCATATTTGACATGCACATTTACATTATACTACATTTTTTGAAGATGACCCATCCACTACTTTGTAGACTTTTATTCTCTTTGTGATTCCTTTGACAAAGAGCTTCTTTATATATCTCCAAGGTATGTTAGGTTGCTATATTTCTTCCGTGATAATTTTGCCCCATTTGCAAACCTGAAGAGATGTAACATGATCATCCCTTTTGAGTTTAGGAAATATCCAATTTTTCATGAGATTTAAATTGGACTCTATTTGAAAAGCCTTAGATCCCCTTATATTTTCCAGATCTTGTTGTATCACACGATTATCTCGAAAACATTTTCGAATAAAAGAAATCCATTTAGTGGATTCATTCTTAATAAATTCATCTTTATCTCCAAATATGAAATTCAATGGCTTGTGATGATTTTGGCATTTTGATGGATGTAGCATATATTCTAGGTCAGATTTATAAAACGTGGATAGATATGTATGATGCATTTTGATTTAAGTCTTGAATCTTTTAGAGATTATATATATATATATATATATATATATATATTTTAGGCACTTCACTTGTTTGAAGTCTTTCATGATGTGATATATTCAACCTTTCATGACTTGTTTTATGTTAATGTAATATGCACATCTCAAACACACATGTTAATTTAGATAATCAAATATCATTTGTTTACGATAATCAAAACACTACATGACTCAACACAGCCGGAAGTTCGAGCGTTGATTTTCATATATATCTCTTAACCACTCATCCTAGGGTGTTATTTTTTCTCTATGGCCACCAAGTAATTTGGATCTACTTTCGCTATGAAGGAGTGTTTAAATTTTGCAAAACTTGTCGATACGTGGTGAACTCTAATGTTAGGTGCAATTATTCGCAATTTGAGGCTAACAGACACATCCATAATCCACTAGTTGAAAAAAATGCAAGGGTAGCGCTACAAGGGCTGCGTTTTCAAAAAAATGCGGCCCTTAATAGTGAAGAGTTGCAGTTATCCCAAAAACAATAGTCCTTTGTATATGAAGGGTTGCGGTTAGCTCAAAACCGCAGCCCTTTCTTGGGCCAACCCGTAGGCCTTTATAATTAATTTTCGGTGGGATTATCATGGGCTATGTGTTGAAATGAATTATTGCCAGCCCTCACTCTCTTATTTATACACAACCCTTAACTCTCATATTTCTCTCTTATTCGTCTCTCTGGTTTCCTCTCACAGATCTTCAAACCACTACCACAAATCTTCACACGACCACCACCACAAATCCTCCTTCGTCTCTCGTCTTTCCTCTCTGGGCTCTAGTGTCTACTCTCCTTGTGTCTCCTCTTATCGTTGCGTCTCCTCTTGCCGTCGCTCATACCAGCACACCCATCTTCTCATGTGCACCACTTGCCTCTCATTACGCACATCAACTCTCCTCTTTCCGTCGCCTTCGCTCTATCAAGATATAGGGTTCGAGATTTAGTTTTAGTCATTTTTAATTTTTTTTTGCATTTGTTGGTTTGTGATTTGTAACATATAATTTTTCTCTGTGAATTTCTTGTTCGCATGCGGTTTTAATTCGAGTTATTTATGGTTGGATTATGATGAAATGAAGTTTATTTAGGGGTTAGATCTTTGTGGTAGAGTGATTTCGTTTGAAATTTTTTGATTTTGGAAATATTGAGAGTTTGATTCTGATTTTGTTGATGATTAAATTGCATTTTTTTTAGTGAATTAATTTATTTTGTTTGATTTTTAATTTATTTTTTTTGATTTTATTTTATTTAGTGGAACTAATTTGATGTTCTTGTTGATTTGTTAATTTATAATTTCGTTTTTATTTTGGGATTAATTTGATCCTTTAATCTAGGGATGCGTTTTTTTATTTTCCTTGTTTTATGTTGTTGCTTTTGTTTTTTTAGAATTTATAAAAACTATAATTTTCGTTTATAGAATTTTAATGAAAAAAATATGGTCACAAGACTCTAGAAATAATTTCATTTGTAGAATTTGTGAGTAAAAAAATGCAAATAAAGAACATAGTTTTTTTTTTTGGGTCACAAGGGCTGCGGTTAGGGTCAAAACCACATCTCTTTGTACAAAGAAGGGTTACGGATTAGCTCAAACCCGCATCCCTTCATTTTTGTCGAAGGACTGCTACGGTAAGGACGGTGGGCCAAAAACACAGCCCTTAGGGCTGTTTTGACCGCAACCCTTGCTTTTCTTACCACTAGTGATCGTCTTTCCAAAATTTGAGAAATTTAGCCTAAAAGTATTATAAGGTCCTTTGGATGCTCAATATTATACAAATCTCATCATAGGCTCACTAGATTGGTTTTAGGAATTCTCATCCAAATTTATTCAGAAGAGATGAACCGACTGATTCATTCAGAATCGTCTCCCCATATGAGGCCCTATGAAGATCCGCCTCAACTTAATTATTTAGATGCTTCATATTCCTTCTCCAGTGATTATGAAACTGGAAATGAAAATCTGGATGAAGCTAACATGCATAAGGAATTTACAATGCATGCACAAGATCCAACTCCTATCATGGATACTTCCAGGTCTGTTCCTATTTTTGGTTATATGGTTATGAGATCACCAGGTGTTCGTTTTGGATAGGATAAGGCTTCATATGGGCAATTCTACCCATCCAATGTCACTGATTCAGGTGTTGTTTCGTGTGCTATATATGGACGACATTACTCTTGCTCTAGGAGCATAATCAGCTTATATTATTAATATGTCTCAATCTATGGTGGTTATGTCGATTTCTAATCCTAACTATATGAGGTTGCTGAATCCTCAAATGCAAGGCACAATCGCAATTCTCCTCCTCGCGCTCGTCTTACCTTATTCGAAACACTAGGTATAACTCTCAACAAAGAGGTAATCAAGGCTCTTCTCCTAGTAATGGTTCATAAGATGATTATCCTTCTATGTCTCACCCTATTGGGCTTCTTAATGATAATGTAATGCATCACCTACCTCTATCGATGCCTCGTTCACCAAATTCAGTGTTAGATGCTCTTGCCCCAACTATCACCCCTCGTACTTCCTTTTTTCGACAGACAAGTTTGTGCCCTTGAAGATTGATTCAACTCATGGAGTTCCTAAACTTCAACCGAAGACTATTACTAATATTCATGTGGCAATGGCTTTTGGGGTGGAGCCTTTGGATGAGTTATCTTATGTGCTTTTTGGAAAACGTGTGCGTTCGCAGGAAGATACCTCTGCAAATAGTAGGGAAAATTCAAAGAATGATTAAAACTCTTCTGCTGCCTCAATGTGTTCAATTACATATGATGTTGGTATGTATTGTTAGGCACATTGTTCGTTGGTTTAGACTATTTCTGGTGAGTTGGCTGGGCCTTCAGATCTAATCGTAGACCCATGAAAATCATTTCGTCGAATCGTATGGGATTAAATGAGCCTGACTCCCCTGAAATTCCTTATGTTAGACGGCTTGTTTCGACTAATAGACCTATGTTCTTGTATCTTAGTGAATCAAAAATGAAATATTTAGATTTTTTAGGTAGTAGTAGTTTGTCTACCCCTCCCTCTTTTGTGATAGGCGATGCCTTAGGTTCTAAAGGGGGTCTCTTAGTTGTAAGCTGGAGTAATGTTCCTATCACCACTACTTTTACCTCTTCCAATTTCATGAATCACCTCACTTTCAACATAGACAAGCAATTTGGGATCAATTAACGCAAGTTATTGCTTCATTGCATGCTTATATGATGATGGGAGATTTAAAACAATTATATAAGTATGAGGACAAATTAGGTGGTAAGCAAAAGTGCCATAAGGGCATGTGAACGCTGTCTTCTCCTGGTCTTCAAAATGAATAGGAATCTGAAAAAAATGAGAATATTCATCCAAATAACAGAAAAAAGTTAAGATCTGCTAATCTCTCAAGCATTTGATTAATAAAAGGGATGGGGAAGTGATCCTTCAGAGTGGTCATATTCAACCGGCGATAATTAATACACTTACGCCACCCCGTGACAACCCGAGTCGGAATAAGCTCATCCTTATCGCTCTTAACACCTGTTGTCCCCCCTTTCTTAAGAATGCCTCATGTACCGGGCTCACCCACTTAGAATTAGAAATGGGGTAGATGATGCCCAGATTAAGTAGTTTCATTAGCTCTTTCTTCACCACCTCCTGCACATTAGGATTCACACGTTGTTGTGGTTGTATACAAGCAAGGACGGTGATTCTCTTCTAGATTTATTATATGCATACAAAAGTCAGGGCTAATTCCCTT
Source organism: Beta vulgaris subsp. vulgaris (assembly GCF_026745355.1). Lineage (NCBI taxonomy): Eukaryota > Viridiplantae > Streptophyta > Magnoliopsida > Caryophyllales > Amaranthaceae > Beta > Beta vulgaris. Next base: position 36,982,061 of record NC_079208.1, read on the forward strand.
GAGATCGTCAATGTTATACCCGATAGCTTTCTTATGCATGCGAAGCCTAGTGAGAAGTTTTGAAAGCTAGCTATCATTGAGTTTAACACTCACAATCACATGATAATTCTAATCATCATTAAAATATGTGTATCTAAGGTGAGAGAGCAATGGTTTTTATTCTACCTTCTTTACCCGTGGCTCAGAAGTGGAACAAGTGATTTGCATTAGCTCAAAACCTTCGGCCTCATCAATGTCGAAGCCATCCAAATCATGGAGTAAAGTAGTTACCTCATCATGACCTTCTCATTATGAGGCTCAAGAATAGCCTCCAACGGATCATCTAACAAGGCTCGAGGAGCATCATATCCAGTAACCTCATCTATGACATCAATCCTGTAACAAGTGTCCTCTAGCATAGGATACTTTAGAGTATTAGAAAGCTTAAAACTCACAGTATCATCGCGAACACTCAAAGTAAGAGAACCAGACTTGACATCAATAACCATACCATCAATATATAAGAAAGGTCTACCCAAGATTATAGGGATTGGACTATTCTCTTCCATATCTAGTACTATAAATCGACAGGAATATAGAAATTTCCATCCCGAATAGGTCCATACTCTAAAATGTACTCCAGTCCCAACATATTCTATTAGTAACCCACTAGGGTTAGGGTTCCCAAGCTTAGCTCTAAATACTGCGCAGCAGTCCCAACTCCCAATCGTGACCACTTGTCTTTTAAAGGTCTCGACTTAACCAATGTCGATCTCATATATAGTGGATCCCTTTTAGTTTCTTTAGGAATTGCTTGCCCCGGTAGATGACCTGGTTGCCTCTGCGCATTATTTTCGGCCACGTGAGCAAGTTGAGTCTCCAAATGTTTGGTAGTGTTTTTCAACTCCTTGATGCTCTCATCACGACTCTGCTTCATAGAAACCATCATCTCAATCAGATCAGACATGGTAGGCTCTTGAGAGCTGGCATTCTGAGCAGCTTGTTGCCAATAGCCATGGTGTGAAGGCCTATTGAGACCTCGAGGGGGATTCTGAGGATCCCCTTGGTAGTATTGTTGTATAGCAGGGTTTTGATGTAGTGGTTGGTAAGAAGTTTGTGGCATAGGTAGAGGGTTCTGAAAATTATTGCTATTGTAGGAAAAATTGGGATGATTTCTCCAACTTGGGTTGTATGTGTTAGAGTTTGGGTTGTATGAAGGTCTCTACTGAAAAGCATTTGCATGCTCCATCTTATTTGGATCAGGTTGATTGTAGGAACAATCATGTTCAAAGTGACCTTGAACACCACACACCTCACAGCAAGAAAAAGTAATATATATATAGGAGCCATGGAAGACATCGCATTAATACTCATAGGAGGAATACTAGACTGTGAAGATTTAAGTGCATCCATTTTCATGCTCAACTGGGCTACTTATGTAGGCAATAGGGCATATGCATCAGCATTCAACTTTTTCTTTATAATAGTCCTAGAAGAACTATGATCATTTGCCGCTAAGTTGGCCAGAAAATTATACCCTTCATCCACCTCCTAATCTTGGAAAACACCCTCTATAGATGAATAAATTGTACTCTTGATATGGGGTTGTAGACCATTATAGAATGCTTGGGTGATGAACCAATTTTCAATATTATGGTGTGGGCATTCTCTTTGTATGTCCTTGAACCTATTCCATGCTTCCTTCAATGTCTCACTAGGTTCTTGTTGGAAGGTAACAAGCTTGTGTCTGATTTCTGCAGTCTTGGTACGAGGGTAGTATTCTTTCAGGAATGTTTCAGAATTAACACTTCATTCAGTTGTTGAAACATCATTCATCCATTTTTGAGCTTTGTGTTTGAAAGAGAATTCAATTTTCAAGACTTTTAACTAATCAGGATTGACCCCTTGATGTTTAATGGTACGACAGAGTTGTTGAAACCATTGTAAATGATTTATAGACACAACAAGAATCTCACCCTTTTCCGTCCGCCATAATCGGACGCTTAAAACACGGGATCAGACGCTAAAGAGATTAGTGTCCGTCAACGGACGCTAAAAGGCTGATGCAAAACCCCTGGTCGTTAATTCTTCAATTAAATTTAGCGTCTGAAATTTGAGATTTAGCGTCAGACTGTAAAGTCGAACGCTAATTAGCGTCCAATTAAATCAGACGCTGAACCTGTAAAATCGGACGCTAATCTCTTTGTGTAATTTTATTATTATTTTGGCTGTCAGGTAGTTGAAAAATGTGTTTTCTTATTTCATCTTTTCAATGCTGTCAGGAATCTATGGAGAAATGAATGGATTTAATATTACTTTAACATTTCAATTACACTTTTTTCTAATATTTTGCTTTTTGTCAGACCAGAGGAAATATTATAAGTAGAAAGAAAATGTAAAGTAGAAAGAACAATTTTTTATAGATTAGAACTGTACAAGTAACAATAATTATTATTAATAGAATAATTACAATATTGACAGAAATGAAATACTTAGAATTTGTACATAAATTACAACAAAATTAATTCAACTAATTATTGTAGTAAAATTACAATAATCTCCAAGATCACCACATCCCACAACCGCGACACTGTGCTCCCACCGCCGGATCCACCGCTATGCTCCCACCGCTGCCTGCCACCGTCGCTGTGCTCCCACTGAACTCACCAATAAAATGAAACATAACAAATACATTTTTTAAAAAAATGAACGAATTTTTTTAAAGACACAAAATTAAACTAAAATTAACAAAAAAAAATTAAATGCCCAAATCACAAACCCAAACTAGATCTAAATATAATCCCGCAAATATGAACCAAAAAACGGCATAATTGACCCCAAAATCAAACGAAAAAACCCCATTAATAATTACCAGAAAATTAATAAAAATAATTGGACGGTTTAATTAAACACAAGATTTTGAAGAAAATTAAAAAAATAATATAAAAAAAAACCAACCCAGAAAAACCGCCCATCCAACCCACCCCATCCAAACCACCCGCCGCCGCAAAACCAACCCCACCCAGAAAAACCACCCATCCCAAAAACCCCAATTACCTAGAAAAAACCCTACGCACCCAGAAAACCCACCCGCCCGAACCCAACCCAACCCAACCCAACCCATGAAACGAAAAACCAGAAAACATCAAACAAAATTATCAAACAATAAATCCCCAACAAACAGAAATAAGATAAAAAAAATGAAAATTTCGAACAATAAATACCTATTTGAAGATCTAACGAAAACGAAAAAAACATACCAAGATTTTAAAGAAAATCCGCAACAAAAAAACAGAAATAAGATAAAAGAAAACGAAAAAAATAAACGAAATAACTTAGAAAACATACCTATTCGAAGATTTAGTTGAAGAAACAAAAGAATTGAGATGAGATGAGAGTGTTTTTTTGGGTTGGGGATGGCAAGGAGCCAAGGAGAGTGAGGATGAGATGAGAGAGAGTGTGTTTGGTGAGGATTGAGGAGAGAGGAGATGAAATGAGGATTGAGCGGTTTATATGAGGAGAGAGAAGGCAAAGAGGTAGGGTTATGGAATACGGACGGTAATTTAGTAATTTAGGAAATAAATTCTTTTTTTATCAAAATCCTTTTCCAGCGTTCGTTTGACAGACGTTATATTTTAGATAGCGGACGCAAATTACCGTCCGTTCCAAAGACGGACGCTAATTTTAGAAAAGCGGACGCTAATTAGCCTCCGTTCCAAAAATGGACGCTAATTTTAGAAAAGCGGACGCTAATTAATGTCCGTTCCAAAGACGTACGCTAATTTTACAAAAACAGGCGCTAATTTGCGTCTGATTGTGCCAGACGGTAAATTCAGACGCTAAAAGCGTGAATTCTTGTTGTGAGAGTCTTCAGATGGATTCCCTCCAAACTGGTTCCGTTGGATCATATGAATGAGGGTAAGCTAGATTTCAAAGGTGGCCGCTTGTATCTGAGGCATAGTAGGGCATGTGGGAACATTGCCAGGGGAAGGTACCTCATAGACTTCAATGACTTAGGAGGCATGAAAGATTCTGATGGTTCTTCCGTGGATTTTCCCTAATTAGCTAGTTGCTTCTTCTTTTGTTTCTTCTTGAGTTGCCGTAGGGTTTTCTTAAGATCAGGATCAATTGGAACTGGAATACCTGTTCTTTTAGACCTGGGCATAAAAGAAAAAAAAGAAAAAATATGCAGTGAGATTGCCTCAATTGAAACTTGAAGTTCTAATGAGACACTAGAAAAAGTTCAAATAATTAATCAAAAAGCTATAGAACTAGCCGTCTCCCCGAAAATGACGCCAAAAACTTGATGGATTTTAAAATAGTACCGCAAGTGCACGGTGTTGGTTGTTAGCAGATACTAGCAAATACGGGTCGACCCACAGGGAGAGAAATTCTATAGACCAATGCTCAATTACTTAACTATCTAAAGAGAAAAGTTATTGAATGATTAATAACCAAACTGTAGTAAACTAGATCACACGAGATGGAGATTTATCAAGTAATTATAGGGCTTGGGGATTTGATCGGTCCACCATACTTATACCAATCAGGAGTTTTCAGAAATCTAATGATACTTAGGTATAGGGTAAGCAATTAGAGTAGGCGCTAATCCTATGGTCGGGTTTAGCCACTCTCAACGCAACATATGTAGTATGGTCACATCACATAATCAGACTCACTAGTGTGTTGTAGGCCTCTAAAAGTAAGATCTTGGTCAATATAAACGATTATTAGCATGAAACAATTCATGAAATTGTACACTAACATAAATCGTAGATTAAAATGAGGCACACTAGAATAATTGCTCTAACCACAACCTAGCTATTAAAGATATCAAGAAAAATAAATTATGGTATATGTCTTCCCTCACTAAGCCCTAGATATGAACTACTCACTCATGACAAAGAAAGTACAAACAATAACTGTTGAAATATTCATACTTTAAAACAATTAAAAACAATACGAGACAAATACTTGAAAGTAAATAAGAACTATAAAAGATGACAATTATCAATTGAAAAGAAAAAAAGAACTTGAATAATCTCCAATGTACATGCAATTAGGGCTAAAGAGAGAAAACTAGTGCTTAGAAAAACTAATGAGAGTAAATGTAAATCAGAAAGAAAAAAAAGGGCTCCCCAAGTATTTCACAAAGCTATTTATACTCCTAGAAAAGACCAAAAAAGGAAATAAAAAGGACTAAATTTCAGCTTTCGGATGAACCCTTTGGGCGTCCGATCACATCGGGAGGGCTTTCAATGGTGGTTTTCATCAGCGCCTTAGGAGAGCAGGGCGCTCGATCAGACCGGCGGACATGCCCAATCTCGCTCCATCAGCGAATTACGAGCAGGCGAGTTACGCTCGATTGTGCCTGAGACGAATGGTGTTTGGGAGGAAGTGATCGCCCGATCCGGCGGTGGTCGCCTGACCAGATCGGGGGGGGGGGGGGGCTTCAAACTGAGCTTTCATGGCATTTGACGCCAAGTCTTCAAATCTCTTCACACCAGAAGGCTTTGGAAAGCAGCTTCCGGCATAAAAAAACTCATACAGGTGCCTCCTAAGTCTCTCCAATTCATTGTGGCATCAACAATAGCAGAAAATACGAAAATAATTCCTTAAAACCTTAAAGCTATCACAAAACACAAACCACAACTATATGGAAGATGTTAGGAGTCGTTTGGTTCAAGATATGGAATGGAAAGGGAATGGAAACAAATAAAGAAAGGAAATGGTAATAAAAATGATTACATTTGTAATTTGTTGGGTGTTTGGTTCAAGCCATGGAATGGAAATGGAGTGGTAACCATTACCACCAACTAATGGCTTTTGTTACTTGAGGGGGAGGGAAGGTAACAAATTGGGGGAGTCCATTACCACCAAGTAATGGTAATGGATTGGTAAGGGGTTGAACCAAACATGAAAAAAGGGTATCGGTAATTGATTCCGTTTCTTGCAGTGGCGGAGGTAGCATGGGTCACGTGGGGTAACGTGACCCCGCAAATCAAAAAAAAAAAAAAAGGAAAGCAGCATTTAAGGGGACAGGGGCAGGCGACAAGCTGGGGACAATACATCAACATCAACAGTTGGAAAGAGTCAAACGGCTATATGCCTATATTAATGATTATTCTGATTTTTTTTTGGCCCACTTGGCCACTTGGCACTTGCATATATTAATAATTAATGAGAATGGTCCCCACTTTCCCAACTCCCAATTCTTATCAAGTTTTAAATTATTAATTTTAAAAACTATCAATTTCTCTCTCCTTCCTTTTGCAATTGTCACGCTTAATTTTTTTTTACTCACCCTCTCATTGTTGCCCAGCAGCCCAGCCCTCAAATCTGCCCAGTCAATATTGCAGCACTGGAACCGCCGCACCGGCAGTCGGCACCGCAGCGGCGCAGCCTCCTCCGATCAGCCGCGCCCGCAGCCTGCTCGTCAGTCAACCGCCAGTCAGGTATTTAGTTTTTTGTAAAACTATTTACATAATTCAAATTTTAATTCTTTTACATTATTTATTTTCTAATTCCTAAATTTTATATTTAAGATCTTATTTGGTTGATATTAATTGTAATATTTGCATATATGTGTGAATTTTAGAATTTGTAATGTGTGATAAGTGATTGATGCATTTAGTTAGTTTGTTGTTTATGTTTTTTGTGAATGTTGAAATTGTGAGATGTAAATTTGTATAAATTAGGTAGTTTTAATTAATTTACGGTATAATTTTCTAGGATGATTTAGTTTCTTTATGATGGTAATTTATTGATTGATTTTCATATAATTTAATAGTTAGTTCATAATTTCATATGTGTTAATTTGATTAAATAATGAATATAGGAAACGATGAGTGATACACCTAGATCAAAAAAATCAAAGGCAATGGGAAAACAACCCGATCTTCGACAATTTATGTTCAAGAAAATGAAATCTCATGATAATTCATGTTCTTCAACGCCACCGGTAGATAGTGGTACTCCATCATCTAATGCTAGTGCATCTCCATCTTATGATTCTCCTCAAATTAACGAAAATGATATGAATTTGGGTGGTTCAAATACGGATAATGTGCCATTAGAGAATGAAGAGTTGGTTTATGATGTTGAACTTCTTCCTCATGACCCGGGAAAAAGAATAAACATAATGGATTATCCTTCAAATCAACGTAATGCGATTAGGAGGGCATATATCCTTAAAAAACTTGTCAACCAAAAACTCATAACTTTCCTCAAAGAGATCTTGGTGGGCCGCGTCCGCGTCGATTTGTTGCTTCTTGGTTTGATAAGTGGGATTGGCTTGAATATAGTATCGAGAAAGATGCGGCATTTTGTTTTGTTTGTTACTTGTTTAAGAATGATATTGAAGTTAATGTGGGAGGAGATGCATTTGTAGAGGGAGGATTTAGGTCATGGAATAAATCGGAAAGGTTTAAGACACATGTTGGAGGTGTAAAAAGTGCTCACAATCTTGCTTATGAGAAATATATGAACTTGAAAGATAAGAAAAAAAATCAATCATTGAAACTTTTAATGATGTAAGTGATGTGATTAAAAGTGAGTATGAAACTCGCTTGAGAGCTTCGGTTTCTTGTTTGTTTTATCTATTGCGGCAAGGGTTGGCATTTCGTGGACATAAAGAAGATGAAGAATCTCTTAATAGGGGAAATTTTATTGAGCTTTTGAAATGGTTAAAGTCACATAATGAAGTTGTTTCAAAGGTCATTTTTGAAAATGCTCCCGGAAATTGTCAATTAACATCTCCCATGATTCAAAAAGATATCATAAATTGTTGTGCCAAAGAAACAACTAAGCGGATTATAGAGGAAATTGGTGATGATTACTTTGCTATCTTGGCCGATGAATCTAGTGATGTATCCCAAAAGGAACAATTAGCTCTTTGTTTGCGTTATGTTGAAAAGAAAACGGGAAAGGTATTAGAGCGATTTCTTGGACTTGTTCATGTTGGGGATACCACCACTTTGTCTCTTAGAAGTGTAATTGTATCTTTGCTTGTTGATCATTCATTAAGTCCTTCTAAGATTCGAGGGCAAGGTTATGATGGGGCTAGTAACATGAAAGGTGAGATTAATGGCCTCAAGACTTTGATTATGGATGATACTCCAAATGCATACTATGTTCATTGTTTTGCTCATCAACTTCAATTAACTCTTGTTGCCGTTGCTAAAAAGAATAATGAGTGTCGTTGGCTTTTTGATACACTTGGAACCTTGTTGAATGTGGTTGGAAATTCTTGTAAAAGAAGAGAAATGATTCGAGACATCCAAGCTCAAAATGTTGCTCGATCCTTAGAAATGGGTGAACTTGAAAGGGATCGGGGTTAAATCAAGAACTTGGTTTGAAAAGACCGGGTGACACTCGTTGGGGGCTACTACAAAACTCTACAAAATGTCATGAACTTGTTTCCTACACTTGTTGATGTACTTGTGAGGATTGGAAAAAATGGTTCAATTGCGGATGATAAGGCAAAAGCTCAAGGTGTTGTGCTCTTACTAGAATCGTTTGATTTTGTTTTTATGGCACATTAATGTCTACAATATTTGGATACACTAATGACTTGTGTAATGCTTTACAAAGAAAAGATCAAGACATTGTTAATGCCATGAGACTTGTTTCTTTGACTAAAAAAGTATTGCAAAAAATGAGGGATGGTGGGTGGGAGATTCATTTGAGTAAGGTTACCTCATTTTGCAATAAACATGACATTGTTGTTCCCAACATGGAGGATAATTACATTCCTCAAGGAAGATCAAGGTGTTTTGTTAAAGAAGCGAAATATCTTCATCATTTTCGGGTGGAAGTGTTTATAGGAGTAATTGATCTACAACTTCAAGAACTTAACAATCGTTTTGATGAGGTTAATATGGAGTTGCTTAAATGCATGGCTTGCTTATGTCCCAAAGACGGATTCTCTTCTTTCAACAAGGAAAAGGTACTTAAACTTGCCACTCTTTATCCTTCCGAATTTACAACTAATGATTTAGATACTCTTGATTGTCAACTTGATATATTCATGGAAGATATGCGAGATGATAGTGGTGAATTCCAAGATGTCAATGATCTTTCTTCTCTTGCAATGAAGTTTGTTGAAACAAATAGAAATGAAGCTTATCCACTTGTATTTTTGCTCATCAAGTTGATGTTGATTCTTCCTGTTGCTACGGCAAGTGTGGAAAGAGTGTTTTCGGGAATGACTTACATAAAAAATAAGTTGCGAAATAGCATGGGTGATCAATTTTTGAATGATTGTTTGGTTACTTTTCTTGAAAAAGAAGTGTTTCTTCAAGTTTCCGATGATGATATTATTGATCGTTTCCAAAAAAGAACCCGTCGAATGCACTTGTATTTTTTTTATTATTTTTGTTTATGTAATTTTTTCTTAGTTTGGAATGTATGACAATGAATATTAGACAATGTGCCTTTGCGTTGTAAAATTTCAATATTGAATATCCTTTGTCCTTTTTTGTGACCCCTCGATTTTGAAATCCTGGCTCCGCCACTGGTTTCTTGGACCCTAGAAATAGTGAACCAAACGAGCTCTTAGTATAAAATAGCTCCTAAGAGCAGCACACATTTGATCAAAAAAAAAAAGTGGGGAGAAAAGAAGATATAAAATATAACATCAATCAACCTGTTACTTGTTCTGATCATGCGACTATTATCTACGATCAAACAATACCGCAAATGTCTTAAAAGAAAACGTCCATATATATCAGTTAGAGAACTAGTGTTTAGAGAATCCACGGGTTTATGCTCTAATTAAGCAAATATGGAATTTGGACTACATAGGAAACCCACATTTTTTTCTTACTTCCAAATTAGCTAAAATATGTCATACTTTACAAAGCTAGTGCATTCAACATAAGAAATTTCATGGAATTGATTGGAAGAATATAACATCAAATCTAGTTGTTGCTGGCAATAATATGGACATCCAACAAGGTTATTCATATTATCATATATTAAATCTTCCACTGAGCTTATGGAAGATGGGGCTCTAGCTTGCACTTACTGGAAACAAAGAATGAAGGACATTTGGCTTCAACATGCTGACACTTCAGCAAAAATCTGTTACACTAAGGTCAAGATTAGAAGTTCTCGGAAACATATTGATGCACTACAAGATGAGGTGGGAAATTGGGTGCCTAATTCAGAGGAAATGCTGGCCTTAGTTGTCAATGTATTCAAGCAAGGATATTTATTTCCTTCAAACCAAGCTGATGACAGGACTATTATTATATTAATCTTTTGAATGAAATGGACTTGCCTTTTTTAAATGATGAACAATGCAGTCACTTGCTTCTGAAATAAAAAATCACATGTTTGCTATGAAATCTAATGCGTCTCAAGGACCGGTTGACATCAGTACTGAATTCTTTTAAATTCATGGGGATCAGCTTCTTAAAACGTCGAATCACTCTATTTTACTGATGATACCTAAGAATTATCTCCATGCAGATCATCTAAAGACCTATTGGAATGTTATACACTTTATAAGTGTGTTACTAAATGCATACTTAAGAGGTTGAGCTCCTTTCTTCCTTCTATCATTACTGATTACCAACATGCGTTTGTAGCTAGTAGACTTACGAGTGAAAATATCATGATAAGTCATGAATTAAGTCATAAAATCTCGTCCACTAAGCAATAGGTTATCCTTTAGTAGCTACTAAAATATAATGGATCACTGCAAGGCATATGATAAAATCAGTTGGAATTTCTTATTCTGTGTTTTAAATGTTTATGGCTTTCCTGCTTCTTAGCTTGGATTAGATCGGTGCATCAATGTCTTACGACAGTATCTTATAAAGTTTTATGTAATTGTTGTCTTTCTTATATATTCATTCCAAGTAGAAGGCTTCGACAAGATGATCCACTTTCACCAGACTTATTCATAATTGCTATGGATGTTCTCTCTCAAATGCTCTCTTTGGCTCAAGATATTAATTCTTTAAAAGGCATTAAATTATTAAGACGGAGTCCAACTATCTTTCACTTGTTTTTCGCAAATGATACGATTTTGTTTCATGCCTCACTTAAAGTTGCGACTAACTTAAGCCAAGTCATTAATAGATTTAGCCTAGTGTCTAGTCGAGTGGTCAACTACTCAAAATCCTCTATCAAGCTTTCTCCTAATATCACTGATCCAGTTCGTCGAGAAATCATAAAATGTTTTAACTACTCGGAGGTTAGTTTTTTTTTCTCTTCATTTAAGGGCTCCCATTTGTATGGGGGCTGACTAAGTTCCATACCGGTCCCGCTAGACCGATATGTATCATCATGGTCAGTACACTCACTACAGAACTGTTGACTTCGTCATACCGGTTTCACTAAGATACCCAGACGCTATCCCTCCCTGGGCCATTACCCATGGGCCTCGGCTTGATCCAGTTTCTATCTACATGCGCCCACGGGCCTAAAGATCAAACTTCAATATAGGATAAAAGTATATCCCAAAAGAATATACCCGCGTCCAACCAATGGGAGCAGAGTCCTACTTAAGCAAGGACTCTTACCGGCTCCTATAAATACCCTGTTGATCTAAGTCATAAGGTACGTTCACAAACACAATCATACTCTACTTAAGAGCTTTCGATATACCCATTACTAACTTAGGCATCGGAGGGGCGTTCGTCGAATCAACCCCCGAGGCTACTTTACGTGTTCTCTCTTGCAGGATATCAAACCGGCTTATATACGAAGGACATACCAGTTCACACCCTACCATTTATTCCATACTGGAACAATTGGCACTAGAAGGAGGGGGGAACTATACTTTTAAGTCTAAGCCACAGTTTTACCAACAAAGTCACTCTCATGGATCGTGATCAGAATTTTGGGATGCCGGAAACTGATGAAAATAACATCCCCATAGGAAGGGCACCCCCTAGTTTCTCAACCTGGTGCCGGCGACAGGATTGTCAAAACCACCAACTGATAAGGGGAAGAAAGCTGCTGAGACCTCTCAGCCAAACATCTTCGAGACACTCCAACACATGTTTACTCCAGAGCAACTCAGGAGTGCTGCCGAGGTCTTTCAGGCCATGGCCAGCCAGACACCACCGACCGATCCGACCGCCAAGCGTCCACTAAGCAAACCCACAGCCTAGTGAGAAAGATGCGTTCACTAGGGACGGGTCGATCGGGAGAGCAAGGCCGGTATGACTAGGATCAGGTGGCCGGCTCCAAGACTCCCACTGAGCAGCTCGAGGAAGACGAAGCGGAGGAGGACGAGGTGCAAGAGGCTGAGATCCAGCAGTCATACCAGCCTAGAAAGGGAAGCGAATACCGGCGTAGGGCACCGGTATCCCTGAGAAACTCCCCTTTTTCCATGGCCATCCTTCAAGAGCCCATGTAGAAGATCAAGATGCCGACATGTAAATATGACGGCAAAGCTGACCCGGAGGATCACATATCGGCTTATGAGGGACACATGCTGTTGTACACTGATACCGACTCGATATGTTGTAAAGTGTTCCCCTTTACGCTAATTGGGCTTGCCAGACCTGGTTCAAGAGTATACGACCGGCAACGGTCTTATACTTCTGCCATTACATCCATGTTTGTTACGCACTTTATCAGTAACAAGCGCAGGGAGAAGACTACCGGCGAGCTGATGTCCATCAAGCAAGGGGAATTTGAGAGCTTAAGGGACTATGTAAGGAGCTTCAATACAGAAGTCGTCGCCATCTCCAGCCTGCAGCAGGAGGTAGCGGTCTTAGCTCTGATGACAGGCCTGAAAGAAGGAACTGCCTTCAGAAGCTACTTGGGCCGCAAAAAGTTGACAAGCCTAACAGAGGTCTTAGGCAAGGCAAATAAATTCATCCGAGGAGAGGAGTTTGACAAGGCAGCAGCAGCTAAAAGGCTGGTAGTAGAGGAGAAAGAGAACGAGAAAGATCGCAGAGAAGACAAGTACCGGAAGAATAAAAAGTCGGAAAACTCCGGAAGAAGGGAGGAAAGTAATAAGGTAAAGAAGGGTCAAGAAGGGTTAACCGACCGATACCGGAATTATACCCATCTGACATTGTCTCGGGCTGAAATATACAAGTGTAATCCCCCATATTATTAAAGTATTTCATAAATATATTTTGGTATCTATATATTTATATTTAAACATAATCTAGTTGTAAAATGATTTGACTATTTAAAAAGGTTGACTATTTTAAAAGTTAAATGAATTTATTTTAAGCATTTAAGAAAGGTGAAAATATTTTAATTAAGCATGCTTTGATAAAAGTTTTAAATACTAATTTATATTAGAAAAGAAGTCTAATGGACTTGAGGAACCTAAAATCCTAAAAGGATAAGGAAAATGAGTCATATTGATGATTAAAGTTCTAAATTATTTGTCTTATTCATCATCAATTTTTATTAAACCTTATCTCTTTTTCCTAAACCCAAAAAGGAAGCCCTTTATAAATATCCTAATACCCAATTATTTTACCCCACACAAGATTTATTTTTCTCTCTCCTTCACACGCCATTCCTCTCTCTCGGTTTTTCTCTATCCTCTTCCCATGCTTCTTTTTCGTTCTTTCTCTCGAATATTTTCTTCTTGTTCAAGTAAAATTTCTTCTTCAACAAAAAACGTCACAAAGTGTGCGAAACCACCAAGCAATCACCTCCGGTGCTGCTGATGCGGCCTTTCCTTTTCGGCGCCTTCCTTGTTCTCCTCCTTGTTGGCTGTTTTCTTTTCTTCTTCCTCAAGATTCCATTAAAGACTATGTTTTTATGCTTTCTTTTAATGTTAATCGTGATTATGATTCATATATATTTTATATTATAAGAATAAAAATTCAGATTTGTTTATTGTGGTTAGATTATAGTTTTAATCATTAAAGCATGGATTTTTAGGGTTTTAATTACTAGACAACCATAGTAGCATATTAGATAATGTGATATTGATTTAGATTATGATTTTAAACATGTTTATATATGTTTAAAGAAGGTTTATTGTTTTTTAAAGTTGCTGGAGAAAGGATTTTTATTAATGGAGCTTTAAGAATTTTAATTACTAGTATGGTGGTACTATGCTAGGAATTAAAAGTAATTGATGTTTTGATATTAAAATCAGCTTTTGAATATATTTTAAGAGGATTTTAAGTATTTTAGAGTTACTGTATTTTTATGTAAGAGTATTGATTTTAGTTTATATTGATTTCTAGGCGGAGAATATTCTGTAGGAGAATTTTAAGGAGTTAAAAGTGGTTTGCCTACTAGTTTACATGAGGTACGTACATACCTGTGTGCTATGTGATTTGTATCATACTTTAAGGAGAAAGAATTTTAGTATCATGTATAGGAACTGGTTATGTTCATATAAGATTTCTGGTATTATTGATTGTTACATGTTTTATGCCTGTGTGCAAGCATGTGATTTTGAGATTTATTATGAGTAAAGATTCATGTTTGTATGGAATAATTGATCCAAGCATGTGGAAGGAAATTTTTATTTATTAATTCGCATGAGGAATTAATATTTATTATAGGGTTTGAATCGTGTTATTCATATGTTCCCTTATATTATTATTTTCACTGTCTTATGAGGACTGTGGGCCTTATTTGGTAAGTTGATAAATTATGCCTATGTAAAGGTAAGTTGGATAGAATGGTGCGTTTTGGGATCTAGATAGGTTATCTCTGCCCTTACCCATTGGAGATGAGGCAATCATAGAATCCGTAGTATTCCTCCGCCGGTGCCCTTGAGGGAGGATCTTCTAATTCCTGATTTCGTCACCTCTCAGGGGTTTTCTTTGGCATTAGCCTATGATTGCCTCATCTCCAACGGGAAAGTTGATCTCAACTGGATATGGAAAGGGGAAATGGAACCTAAATTAAAATTTTTCTTCTGGCTCTTATGGTGGGATAGGATCCCTCATAAAGCCCTCCTTGCAATTAAGGAGTGCCCTTCTGCCCTTAATGTGTGGAATACTACTCCGGGGACTCTGGGGATAGACCTGGATTTTTCAGAGTGGATCCGAAGTAACAGTGAGTCCAGTGTAGAATTTAGGGAGGTAAGGTGGGGGATCCTGTTCCCGTACATTTGCCATGAAATATGGAAGGACATAAACAACTGTAGCTTTAAGAATGTTAACCCTTCCCCCCCCCCCCCCCGGACTTCATCCTGAACAAAGCACATGCCCTTGCCCGTGAGAAAACCTGTATCTAGGAAGGGAAAGTTAGGGCCACCCGGACACAAATTATACCCTGTGTCTGCCCGCCTGGAACCACGTTTATTCATGTTGATGCTTCCTTTTGTAATATTCTCCAGTCGATAGGTATTGGGGGGTGGTCAAGGATCATTTGGGAAACTGGATCATTGGATTTGAAAAGCAAACATTGGATTTGAAAAGCAAACATTCGCAGTGGACATCCTCAGGTCAGAACTCATCGCTATTTATGAAGAGTTATGTGTTGTGTTATCTCATAAGTTTCTCACTAGTATTATTTTTTCTGATAGTCGTGGCGCAGTTGATTTAGTTTGTGGCCCTGAGGGGCCAACTGATAAATATTTAAGTGTCCTGTATATCTGCAGAAAGTTATGGAAACAGGTGCCTGAAGTTCGGATTGTGTACGGAAGCAGGGTCTTTAACCAGGTGGCAGATGCTGTTGCGAAGCATAGTAGGACGGCTATTTATAGTAGAAATGTAACTAGGACTTTTTCCCTCCCCCCTAATAGTTATTGTACTAGTATTGTTATGGATGATTGTAAGAATATTTTTAATATGGTAATGTAATCTGGTTGCTGTGTTCACCAAAAAAAAAAAAAAAAAGGTAAGTTGGATTGTTTGGTTGCTTCAACAAATAAGATGGATTGGATTAAATGAAAAATAATCTTGGGTTGTAAGTTGTGATCACTTATTAAATCCTAAGATAAAAGAAGTTTATTTGTGTAACATCCCGTCCAAAAACAAGAAGAACATAGCCTTAAGATAAGGTAATAGCTATAGATAATGGCAGCGGAAAGTCAAAGAGACGGAGATGCCACTCTAAGGAGTAGAACAAAAACTAAAATAGAATAACCATCATAGGAAAAGTCAACTCCAGTACATAAAATCAAAAGGGAAAATGAGGTCCCATACCCTCATCTCCAATAAGTCTCAAGAGTCATACAACCACCCAAGTAAACCTCAAAATCATAGAGTAAACAAAACTATGACAACTGAAATCCATGGTTCCAATACATAAGTCAAAACTAGAATTAGCTACTTAAACCAACTAAGTATCTAATCCTGAGTCCAGATTGAAATACTCATCCACTAGGACAAGCTCCCTTTCTTTGCTCACACGGGAAACACACACACCCCCGAGCCAATCTAGAACCACTCTAAACAGCGTCACCATCTGCACAAAGATACAACAATTTCCACAATCAGTTGGGAGTAACTAGCAGTTCTCCCAGCTCAAATAGAAACAGATAAGAGCTTAAATAATTAGAAACAACATCAAAAACATAATACCAAATCCAACTCGCTATAAGATACAACGACAACCATGTAACAAATGCGGTCAACGTTGAAACAAATGCAACAAATGCGGTCCACAAGCTCAAACATAACAGACCATACCGCCTGTGAGTAGACTCATTGGACCATGCCGCCCAAGGCCTACGTTGCATATTCGAGGAACCATACGCCCTTTTCGAATAGCTATAATCTACGGATCATACCACCCGTAGTAACCATGGACCATACGCCCACGGTTTAGTAACCAAATCCTAGGACCATACCGCCCTTAGGTTATCGAGCATAAATTTCTAGGACCATACCGCCCTTAGAATAAACAACGCAAACTCCTTGAACCATACCGTTCATAGGATTTCCTAATGAAGACCTCTGGAACCACACCGTTCCTAGAGTTACTCTATCAACAACGTGCAATCATACAAGACAACCACACATCAATCAAATCCAACCATCAATAGAACAAGTTATGAGCGTAACTCAACCAATCAACCAACAAGGTTCCAACATGAGTTTGCATAGCCAACACAAACAACCGGCACGTTTCAAGACTCAAAACCAAGGGTTACCCATCACATGAGGACACATACCCTTAACGTAATACTCCAACCACCCAAAACTACTCAAACATCCTTAGCATACTTACCTAAGACCAACCAAGCCAAGACATACAAGCTGTAAACCAAAAACAAGAAATAAAGACACCACATCACGACCCAGGGCAGACCACCCGTCGCGAGGTGCGACGAGGCTCGCGAGTCGCGAGCAGCCTTCTGCCGTGGCTTGCGAGCTTCGTTCGCTCGCCCACGTAAGCTCCTCCATGGCTCGCTCCAGCCATCCTCGCCTACTCCAGCCTCCCTTACACCACACTCACACCAAACACCCTCGTATCATCCACGACTCACCAAACAACACAATAACATACTCCAACAACAGCAACAATGACAAAAACTACAACAACCCACTCCAACACCAACAACAACGATAATAACAATAACAACCTACTCTAACACCGACAACAACGTAATCACAACAACAACCAACCCCAAACACCAACAACAACGATAATAACAACAACAACAATCTCAATCACCAATACAACGACAATAATAACAACAACAATCTCTAATCACCAAAACAACAACAATAATAACAACAACAATCTCGAATCACCAAAACAACGACAATAATAACAACAACAATCTCTAATCACCAAAACAACGACAATAAAAACAACAATAACAAATCCATCAACAAAACAACAACAATAACAACAGGAAACTTTAACAATACAATCTTCTAAGTTCTTCCTAACATGATACTACGTTCTCTAACGCATTTCTAACAACCTAAGTTCAATATCTATATTCTACCGAACTAGAAAACCGCTAGTTACCTTTTCCTTGAATGTTGAAAACTCTTATTTTGCACTGCTCTGTTCCGACTATGATTCGCGGTGATCAAAATCTCGGAATCCAAATCGCTCCGGTCAAAGTAAAGAACACGATGTCATAAACGTTCTGTCCAACATTGAAGGCTATCCAACGGTTAGATCTCCGGATACGGTTATTTTCGTAAAGGTGCGACAGGGAACAAAACCGGATGACTCGTCTGATTGCAGCGAAAACTGCAGTCGCGTCTTCCCCTTTCTTCAAAAACAAATTAGACCACGAGCAAGATCTTTCCGAGTAGATAGATTTTGACTACTCACACGCTCAATTCGGATAAGAAACGAAGGAGATATGATGCAAAGAAAATGGGTGTGCAGAAATGGACGAAAACTGAGAAGAGAGAAGAACTCTTTCTCTTTCTCTCTAATGGTTGGACGAGAATGGGGTGTGAAATGGAGTCACAAAGACCAAGGGTTACTGATTTTATTTTCAGAAAAATGAAGGTGAATGAAGAGATGACCTTTGGTTATCGCAACGTTACAAGAGGAACTTAAAAAAATTTGTCCAAACTCTTCATATAACATGGCTATATCAGAATTTTCGGACCTCCCTAAACAAATAAAAAAATGTACAAAGGCTAACACTAGTACAATGTACATTTTCCGGCATCACGTAAAACGTTCAAAAATAATATGTATAAGTATATATTTTCCAAACTAAAAATTATTATTACCAACATAATAAAAAAAATATACACATAATATACTATTACATTATACACTCGACACCCGCAAAAGTACTACATTGTCCGTTTTATAAGAACAATGCAGACAACCATATAATACAACTAACACAATGCCACATAAATAAGACGCACATTATAACCTTTGCACAAAGTCAATTAAAATAATGTAGGTGTAAATATATATATATATACTTTCCGAAAAATAATTTGATAGAAATATAATTTATCACATCAGATAATAATAATTAACACGCGAAAATTTCAGAGAAATTTCGGGGTGTTACAATTTGTGACTAGCTATTTGAATATTATTTCTGTGTTGCTTGTATGTGTGTGTCATAACAAGTAATAATGGGTAATTAACGTAAAGTGTGACGAGAATAGTTGTAGACTTTAGACTAGTGCACGTCTAGAGTTGGACATTGGGAGTTGGAGTTATGGTGAGCGTGCCATAGCTTTTTTTTAGGAATGGATTGATCACCATCCCTCTTTTATTTCAAAGGTTCAGCCTCGATATCGCAGGTCATGCTGGAATACGGAGTCGTGCTCGTAATTCGTCTTCTTAATGAAGGCATTGTTGGTAGGACAGCTCGGTCCAATGACTATTCCATCTGAATAATCAAAATATGTTTAGAGTTTAGTTTAGGAAAAAAGTTGTCTGCAGAATGTTATATGATTAAATTATTATTTATCCCTGCATGTTATTATTTAGTATCATGATTAGGAATGCTTATGTTTAGTAATGTATTACTCAGCTTTGTTGATTACGTGCTTTGTTTGTGTATGTGATCATGGCTTTGCCTTATTGATCATATGATGATCCATTTTGGTGAGCAGATTCAGTAAAGTATTGACATTACAGGTTCGCAGATTTGCATCATTGGGAATCTGGAGTGGAGAGAATGTGTAACTAGTATATTTAATTCCTGCATTAATAAGAACATATTTTATTATGTTGCTTGAGTAGACTCATTTAGACTGTTTGGTTGTTTTAAATACTTATTTATTTATTTATAATAAAGTTTAAAGATTAGTTACTTGTTTTCCGCTGCAAAATTCTGAATAAGCCGATACATTATCACCCAGGCGATAATGCTTTAGTAATTCTCTAAGTTTTATATTATAATGGTATTTCTTAAAAGAGAGAATTATCAGGGTGTTACAACGAGCTTCATAAGAAAGATGACAAGTGACAGCGGCCCACAAAGATCTACTATAAGGGCCGGGATAAATCAAAGTGGTGTGAGTTCCACAGGGATTACGGTCACGTCACCGATGATCGCAAGGACCTGAGACACGACATTGAGGATCTTATAACAAGAGGGTACTTCACTAAGAACCTCGCAAAGGTGGACCAGAAATTCCCATCCAGAGAAGATGAAAACGGTAATAGGAAGTCGGTGAAGGAACGGATAACCGAGATCCATACCATCTCAGGAGGGCCGACACGAGGAGGAAGCATACATGGTGTCAAAGCTAGCCTGAAGGAGGTTAGGCACCAAGTTAACTATCATAATACCTCACAGTGCCCGGCACCACCACCCATGCCGTCTGTAGCATTTACGTCGGAGGACGCCAAGGGAATCATTTATCTCCATGATGACCCCCTAGTAGTATCTCTACAGATTTCTACAGCAATGGTCCATTGCATACTAGTGGATGGAGGAAGCTCCACCAATATATTATACAAGGAGACGTTTGAAAAAATGGGCCTCGAGGCTAACTGTTTAAAGCCGTTCTACTACCCGGTGATTGGATTTACCGAGGCATCTGTCGTCCCGGAAGGAACCATCAAACTGCCGGTGAAGATAAGTGAAGGATCCCATTCTAGGGACATGATTGTGGAATTTTTAGTCGTCGACGTCCCGGCTGCTTAAAATGCAATCATCGGGCTACCATTGATCCATGACGCGCAAGCAGTGGTCTCCACCTACCATCTAACAATCATCTACACATATAACGATGGTACACCAGAGAAAATCAAGGGGAATGAAGAATCCGCCAGGGCTTGTTACCTGACATCCCTCAAGCACTCTGACCACAAGCGACCGGTAGAGACGCCACCATCAGAACGAAAGCGGCGCATGACATAAAACAAAGCTAAGAGAGATCTGTCAATGGAAAAATTCGAGAGAAGGCCTGCAGATCAGCCGTGACCTAGCCCAGAAGGCGAGACAGAGGAAGTGAGCCTGGAGCTGGAAAAGTAAAAAAGAACGGTGAAGATTGGAGCAGACTTGGCGGCAGAGGTCAAGATCAACCTGATAAGCCTCTTGCGAGGCCCTGCCGACATATTTGCCTTCTCTGCAGATGAGATGTCGGGGATTGACCCAGCGTTTATGGTCCACAGGCTGAATGTCAACGAGGACGTCAGACCGGTAAAACAAAAGAAGAGGAACTTCTTTTCAGACTAGAGTGCGACCATAAAGGAAGAAGTTGATAAACTACTAGCGGCAGATTTCATCGAACCCTGTGATTATTTGGAATGGTTAGCCAACGTGGTAATGGTCAAAAAGGCCAATGGGTCATGGCGGGTGTGCGTAGACTTCACCGACTTCAACAAGGCGTGTCCAAAAGACTGGCATCCCTTACCCAGGAGCGAGCAGTTGGTAGACTCCACTAGCGGCCACGATCTGCTGAGCTTCATCGATGCCTTCTCCGGTTACCATCAGATTAGCCTCCTAGAGTCCGATAGAAGCAAAGCGGCCTTCATCACCGATGCAGGGGTATACGCCTACAAAGCTATGCCTTTCGATCTCAAGAATCCGGCGCTACCTATCAGAAGCCGGTGGAAAACCGGTGGAAAAGATCTTCAAGCATCAAAAAGGCTGTAATGTAGAGGTATACGTCAACGACAGCATTGTGAAAAGCCTCACGGAAGAAGGTCATATCGTCGATCTAGGGGAAACCTTCATCACCCTCCAACGACACCAAATGAAGCTGAACCCTAAGAAGTGTGTGTTCGAGGTCAGTTCCGGCAAGTTCCTAGGTTTCATGGTGAGTGAGCGGGGCATAGACGTCAACCCCGATAAGATTAAGGCCATCAGCGACCTCCAAGAGCCAAAGATTATTCGGGAGAGGTAAAGAGCATCCAGAAGCTGACAGGTAGGATGGCGGCCCTCACTAGGTCCGTTTCCAAGTCTACCGAAAAAGCATTGCCATTCTTCAAAGTCCTTAGGGGTAATTAGAAGTTTGAGTGGGGGGATGAGCAGAGACAGGCTTTTGAGGGGGTCAAGGAGCAATTCAAGAAGTTGCCAACGATGACTCGATCGAAACTCGGGGACAAGCTGCAATTATACATCTCACTGTCTAAGAAGACCGTAGCAGCAGTATTACTGGTAGAGAGGCAGGGGTAACAGAGCCCCATATATTTCATTGGCCACGTCCTAGCTGGGGCAGAACAAAGGTATAAGTTGTTGTAGAAGATGGCATATGCAGTACTCATCGCGGTAAGAAAGTTTAGGCCATACTTTGACTCACATACCTTCCAAGTCCTCACTAATCAGCCTCTAGAAAAGGCTCTCCACAAGCTTGACACGACCGGCAGGCTACTCAAGTGAGGAATAGAGCTCTCATAATTCGACATAGTTTACCGGCCTCGCACAGCTATCAAAGCTCAGGCACTGGCAGACTTCAGAGTCGAAACGACATACACTAAAACAACGGATCCTGCCGGCATCTGGCAAATAGCAGTGGACGGTTCAGCTGCACAAACGGGGGCAGGTGCCGGAGTAGTGATGACGTCTCCAAAGGCTGAAACCTTCGAATATGCCATCAGATTCGATTTCAAAGCCTCCAACAACGAGGTAGAGTATGAAGCAGCCCTGGCCGGGAGAAATCTGAGCATTGCGGCTGGTGCCAAAAGGATTATGATGATAACTGACTCCCAGTTGGTATCAAGTCAGATAGAGGGCATATATGAAGCACGAGAGCCCGTCATGCAAAAGTACTTGAGTAAATTCAAGGCCATGATGGCCGGATTGCAGAGTTTTGAGGTTAAGCTGGTACCAAGAACCGAGAACATGGCGGTTGATGCCCTGTCCAAGTTAGCCAGCTCCCGTACCAGCAACAAAAAGGTGCGTGGACACCTCCCCAGTACCGAGCCATGGTCGAAACACCGACGGAAAGGAGCGTGGACACCGCCCCAACAACCGTAAACACCGTCAACCATGGCGTAGAATGGTACGATGACATCTTAGTTTACAAACTGACAGACGTCCTCCCAGCCGATAAGCTGGCGGCCAAAAAGCTCAAGAAAGGCCCACCTTGGTACTACATCTTCCAAGGTCAGTTGTACAAAAAAGGTTTCTCATTTCTGCTCCTAAGGTGTGTAACGGCCCACGAGGCCACAAAAATAATGGAAGAAATCCACGAGCGAGTGTGCGGAAATCATATCAGCGGCAAAACATTGGCGCTGAAAGCATTAAGAGCAGGTTTCTACTGGCCAACCATGCTAGCGGGCGCACAAGCCTACGTCAAAAAGTGCGCCAAGTGCCAGAGGTTCGCACCGGTAATTAATCAACCAGCAAACGATCTGCAGCTAATCCTCAACCCAATCCCTTTTCTTCAGTGGGGGATGGACATTATAGTGTTATTTCCCTAGGAATTCTACAAGAGGGGGGTGAATTGTATGTGTAGAAATAAACGTAACTTTTTGCGGAAATTTAAACTTAAACAAATAAACAAGCTATAGAAACACAAGGGATTTTTACGAGGAAAAATTCTTGGGACCAACAAGAAGAAACAACCTCGACCACTAGGGATTTTAAACTCAACTCTTTCACTAATTAGGCCAAACAACTTTGTTACAACCTAATTCTATTCTCGAGACACACCTTGAGTTCCTAAACTCAAGTTCCTGAGCCACTGTTCCCTTAACAGTAGTTCCTCTCAACTTCACTCGAAGTTTTCTCACTCTCACTAGCTTTACTCAAAGCTTCTCTCTTACAGAACTTCACTCAAAGTCCCTTACCCCAAAAACCAAAATACAATTGATCGAAATAAGCTTAGTGGAATTAGAGTAAGAAAGCAAAGAACAAATGGCTATTATGAGAGAATGAAGGCACTGACACTTAATTAGTTAAACTCACTTAATTACTTAGTCAGACACACTTTGGAACTTACTTAAACATCAATATTTATAGTGACAAACATATAGAACGTGGGAATTAAAATCGAGTTCATGTTAAATCCATTATCCCATGATGTTCCTTCCCTTAAGGAACACGTTCCTTACAATCCCATGATCCCATGATCTCTTTTTGGACGTGGACATGTTTTAGCCACTGTCCTAAAGATTAGGAGTTTCTTGAGCTTTATCCGAAAATCAGTTAACTTAAAACAGATTCAAAACTGAATTTTAATCTTTAAGAAAATATTATCTTTAAATAAAATCTCTTAAAAACCGGATAATTATTTTCTTTTCTTTTTCGAAAAACAAAATCTTTTCTAAAAAGTTTTTCTATTAAAACTGATTTTACTTAGATAAAAACGGTTTCCTATTATTTAGGCATGACTTACTCAACTTCATAATGACCGTTATACAGTTCAACCTAAGTCTAGTTCCTTTTAATTTAAGTTCCTTTAACAGATTCGTTAGTGCCATTAGTTTGTTCCTTACAAAGGAACAAACTCTCATTCTCATAAAGACTACCAATGTTCCTTACCATCCTTACTTGTTCCTTTTACAATGGAACTAGAAAATAAAACGCCTTGCTTTTATTCTTCTTGATCCAATGCTGCTCCAGTATCAACTTTAGAAACTCTTTACTTAGCCTTTGAAATCTACTTACTTAGTATTCTCTTTGTTCCTTTATGATACCTTAAAAATCATACACTTAAATAACTCATTAGTTCACTACTTAGTTTGCATCTTTGTTTCTTTGTCATCATCAAAACTAGGGTTCAACAATTTCCCCCTTTTTGATGATGACAACAAAGGTACAAACTAAGGAAATAACAAATAATATAAGTGAATGAAAAGATAAAACAATAAAGCAGAAAATGAAAAATAAAACAAAATTAAGTAACTACTTAATGTTTGAATTTTTGATTTTTCATTTACCTTACCTATTTATGATTTTTCATTTACCTTACCTATTTTTGATTTTTATTACTTAACTATTCTTTTTTATTTACAGTTTGTTCCTTAAATCTTTTCCCCCTTTGTCATCCTAAAAAAGATAGACTCTGCGTGATTATGAATTGGTTTAAACCTTAAGACCATAAGCAAGCACCATTTTGGTTAAGTTAGAATTCAAAGGATAAACTTGCTCAAACATCAATCACATAATACTAGCCATTCCAAGGAAGAAATTATGCAAAATAATTCACAAACACAGACATAATAGCAAAAGTCATTTTTATATAGCACTTGTTCCAAAACAAAAAGAAAAAAAGAAAGAAATACAACAAGTCTTGTTCCTCGAAAGGAAACAGGAACTAAGAACTAAGAAAGGGAAGGGGAATGTGTTCCTCAACAACTTCTTCTTCACCACATCCTCCAGTTTTTTATCACTTCACCATGATTTCACCAACCTTCTTCTCAACTCTCCAAGGCAGGGCCATTGTCTCCATCTTTCTTTGTTGTTCAACCACCGTATCACTTAGAATTTCATAAACCCAATATTTTGTCAGTTTTGCATCCAAGTCCAGTGAAGGTGATTATAAAATTTTATCATGTGTTGTGCAGGAAGACAAACTTATTAACCCAGCCACACATCCGAGAACTTGTTCCTACCCTTGGAACCAGAGGCAGTATGAGGTTTTGGTGAGGAACTGGAGTAGGTTGGTTGAAGGATCATCAGTTCCGGGAGTGGAAACAGAGGGAGGTTTGTAATGGAGGAAGAAATGGTGGTGTTGGTGGAAGAGTTGTAGAGGTGGAAGCAAAAGGGTTAGGTCCATAACTCATCCTTAATCTGTTCAAAACTGGAAGGAACAGAAAAGGATGAGGGAGAAATAGAGGAAGTTTGTGAAGGAACAGAAAGCTTTGGAGATGATGGTGGAGTAGGTTCCTTGAAAGTGTGGTGTTCATGTTCCTCAACATCAGAAAGGACTAAAGGGGAGTCCTTGTTGGAAGGAACAAAAGGAGAAGAGCAATTTTCAATCAGTGCTCTCCTCACTCTCTTAGGAACAGGAGGGTAGGCTTTTTGGCAATGTGTTTCGCCTCTTTGGTTTAGGTTCCTTGGTTAGGAATGGTTCCTCCAGAATAACATCTTCCAGTTCCTAACACTACCTTAGGCAGTTTCCTCTTGCTAGAGGAACTGGAGTTGTTCTCCCTTGAATGAGTACTCCTCTTGGACAGAAGATCCAATCCATTAAGAGTTTTCTCATTCAAGATATTCCCTTCTTAACTCCTAAAGTGGCCAACCAGTAAGTTTACTTCAAATGATGAAGGAGGATGTAATCAAGGCCTATAACCAACAACACAGTTATTTTCTAACAGTGGGTAAGTGTTGATAAAAAGAGGGAAGTTGATTTGTTTGGTGGTCTAAACAAACATTAACACATGTCTAAGAGACCCACTTCATTCCTCTTTTCAGTGCGAGGAATGAGTGCTCTCCATACAATTGAACAGATTTGTGAAGGGAGAGAGTAGGTTATGGTTTATTTGTTTGACCAGCAGTTCCTCCAAATATTCAACAATTTTCCTGAGGAAAATTGGAAAGAAACAGTTCCTTTCCTTTAAAATACAAATGTTCCTTTGCAAGGAACTTCCCAAATTTCCCAATGGTTCTTGATTAAACTTAATTTTCTTTCCCCTAACTCAGTTGTGCAAAGACCATAGTATTGTAAAATTGCACAAATTCATCCATTGCTAAAGGAACAAGGCATTGTTAAAGCGAATTCAAAGAATTCCATACCTGTTCCTTTAGAATGTTGTTAATTCATAAATTTCACTTATTTCCCATTCTAGATCTACACAAAAACCTACACATACCTAGATTCGCTTCTTTCAACCCGTTTCTTGGAAGAAAGAACAGTTCCTTTGGAAGGAACAGGTGATTTCTTCTTCCCCCTGAGTTTTTCCGGGGTTCTTCTTCATCATCTTCCCAATATTAATTTCTTCTTCGCATACTCCTTCTTGGAGATTCTAATTTTTGCTTTATGGGGTTTCTTGATTTTGGTCGATTTCAGGGTTTTGGTAGGGAAGGAGAATTTTCCATTTTAGTGAGTTGGTGTTTTTGAGGGAAAAGGAGATTTGCGTGAGGTTTTTGCCATGATGTGAAGTAGATTGGGTTTTATGGTTGTGAAGAGGTGTGAGAGTTTTCGTATGCGAAGATGAAGAGTTAGGAAACGGTTTCTAGAAAGATGAATTAAAGAGGGAAGTTGCATGTAACAGTGTTTTGACACGCGGGAAAAAAATAAAACCAATAAAAGAAGAAAAAAAAACGAAAAGAAGATAAATGAGAATCAAGATTTAATTAAATCTGATTCCTTATTTTGGGATTTTTCGGATTTTTGGATTTTTATGAGTTTTAATTTTTGAAAGAAAATAAATGCTAAGGAACTTGTGCTATAGGAACAACTAATGCTACATATCAATGTCTTCATATCATGCATGTTTCTTTACCTTAGGAACAGTAAGGGGAGTATTATGTGACATTTGTGAGTTGTTTAATTCCTTTGAATTCATGTTTGTTTTTGTAACATTCCAATTTGCAATGGTCTTAGGCAATTAAACACAATTATTTTTAGCACACAAAGTCACTCAAATTGATTCAAGACATGGGGGAATGAATAGGAACAATCACTTAATTTTTATTAACCCTAACTCAAGCCTTAATTTTTCATATCTATCTCTTTGCAAAGGCTTAGTTAGTATATCAGCAATCTGATTCTCAGTTTGACAAAACTCAAGTTTAATCAAACCTTTTTCAACATTTTCTCTTAAAAAGTGATGTCTGATATGTATATGTTTAACTCTTGAATGATGCACTGGATCTTTAGAAATACTAATAGCACTAGTATTATCACAATAAATAGGAACACAATCAAAGTTTATTCCATAGTCACTAAGTTGTTGTTTTATCCAAAGCATTTGAGAGCAACATGCAGCAGCTGCTACATATTCTGCTTCAGCAGTGGATAAAGCAACTGTGTTTTGTTTCTTGGTACTCCAAGAAACTAAACTATGACTAAGGAATTGTGCCATACCTGAGGTGCTTTTCCTATTTACAAGATCTCCAGCATAATCTGCATCTGCATATCCTTTTAGCTCAAAGTATCACTTCTTGGATAGTAGAGTCCAAGATCATCTGTTCCTTTAAGATATCTAAGAATTCTCTTCAGCAGTAGGTGAGACTCTTTTGGATTTGCTTGAAATCTAGCACACAAACCAACACTGAAAGCTATGTCTGGACGACTAGCAGTTAGATACAAAAGTGAACCAATCATTCCTCTATATTTTGTTTGATCAACACTTGTTCCTATGGAGTCTTCATCTAATCTAGTTGAAGTTCCCATAGGAGTGTGATTTATCTTTGAGTTTTCGAGGCCATATTTCTTTAATAGTTCCTTTATGTATTTTTGTTGGTGAACAATTATTCCCTTTTCAGTTTGTTTGATTTGTAACCAAGAAAGAAATTTAACTCACCCATCATACTCATTTCAAATTCATTACTCATGAGACTTGAGAATTCTTTGCACAATGTTTCATTGCTCCGAATATGATGTCATCAACATATATTTGAACAAGAAAATGTCAGTTCCTTTAGATTTTAGGAACAAGGTTTTATCAACCTTTCCTCTTTTAAAATTGTTTTCTAAAAGGAACTTTATAATCTCTCATACCATGATCTAGGTGCTTGTTTTAACCCATAAAGAGCTTTATCAAGCTTGTAGACATGATTTGGGAGATTATTTTCAAAGCCTGGGGGTTGTTCAACATATACATCTTCATTTAGATAGCCATTTAAAATGCACACTTAACATCCATTTGATATATTTAAATCCCATGTAAGCAGCAAATGCAATTAAAATTCTAATGGCTTCTAATCTAGCTACAGGAGCAAAGGTTTCTTCATAATCTATTCCTTCTTGTTGATTATAACCTTTTACTACAAGTCTAGCTTTGTTCCTACAATGGTTCCATATTCATCTAGTTTGTTTCTAAACACCCATTTAAGCCAATTACTTTTTGTTGTTTAGATGAGGGAACTAGATGCCATACCTTGTTTCTTTCAAACTCATTTAATTCAGCTTGCATGCAGTAATCCAATCAGAGTCAGTTAAGGCTTCTTCATGATTTCTTGGTTCCATCATTGATAGGAACGCATGAAATGCACAAAAGTTCCTTAACTGAGATCTAGTTTGCGTACCTTTGGATATGTCGCTGATTATGAGTTCCATTGGATGTGACTTTGTTGTTTCCAAGGTTTTGGTTGAAACTCTCTTATAGGAACATGTTGTTCCTCATGAGTTCCTTGAGTAGATGAGGAACTCTGATCAGTTGTTCCTCTGTTAGCCTCGGTGGACTCTGTTCCTTCATTTGAGGAACAAGAACATCTTCTCCTCCTTGAGGAACAGGAACACATCGATGTAATTATTTCCAATTTCTTCGTTCCTTTCCTCTTTCACTTCTTCTTCTTTGTAATCTGCATTTTCTCACTTGGTTGTACCAACCCAATCTCATAGTCATCAACCTGTATGCTTGGATTGTATTTGTCAGATTCATCAAAGATTACTGTGAATCTTTCTTAACACACATAGTTCTCTTGTTATATACTCTATAAGCTTTACTATGTGAGAGTATCCTAAAAATATTGCTTCATCACTCCTTGCATCAAATTTTCCAAGATTATCTTTTCCATTATTATGCACATAACACTTGCACCAAATGTTCTAAAATAGTGATATTTGGTTTCTTTCCAAAATAAAGTTCATAAGGAGTTTTTTAATGATAGGTCTCATCATGGCACGATTAATTATGTGACAAGCAGTATTAACAGCTTCAGCCCAAAAGTTCCTTGGAAGCTCACTAGCAATTAACATGGTTCTAGACATTTCCTCCAAAGTTCTATTTTTCCTTTCTACAACACCATTTTGTTGTGGTGTTCTAGGGCAGAAAAATTATGATCTAGGCCATTATCTCTGCTTAAGTCATCAAATTTATAATTCTCGAATTCTTTGCCATGATCTGATCTAATGTGCATTATTTTTTGACCACTCAAGTGTTTGAACTCTTTTGCAAAGACAAGGAACTCATCATAAGTTCATCTTTACTAGTGAGAAAAATAACCCAAGTATACCTAGAGTAGTCATCTACAATAATACATACCTCTTTCCACTTCTGCTTTGAATTCTCATGGTCCACATAAGTCCATATGAATTAATTCTAATGGTTTAGTGGTACTTACAATCGTTTTAGATTTGAAAGAGGATCTTACTTGCTTACCTCGTGCACATGCATCACAAACTTGATCAATATGAAATTTTATGGATGGTAATCCTAAAACAAGATCTTTTGATCTAAGTTTCTCAAGTAATGAAAACTAGCATGTCTTAGACGCTTGTGCCAAAGAAGTGAATCATCTTCAATAACACTAAGACAGGTTAAGTTCACTTTAGGAACAAGGTCAAGATCCACAATGTATGTGTTCCCTTTCCTTGTTCCTTCCAAGATAACCTTCTTAGTTTTAATGTTGATGATCAAGCATTTTTCTTTATCAAATTTTACAGTATTTCCCTTGTCACAGAATTGAGAAATACTTAATAGTTATGTTTTAGACCTTCAACTAAAAATACATTTTCAATGGAGTGTAGTGGTGACTTACCAACCTTACCCATGGCAACTATGTTACCTTTCTTATTGTCACCAAATGTTACACTTCCACCTTCATAGGTTGTGAGTGAGAGAAACTTAGTTTTGTCTCCTGTCATGTGCTTGGAACAACCACTATCGAGATACCATGTGTTGTTCCCCCTCACTCCAACCTGCAAAAATCAACTAGTTGTTAGTTGTAGGAACCCCTCTTTCGTGGGTTCCTGTTCTTGACTAGGATTGTTTTGACAACCCATTTTTTTACTTATTTCACATTTTGCCAATCATTCAGATTTTAGTTGACATTGATTTATGTAATGACCTACCTTTCCACAATACATACAAATTTTCACTAGGTAGATCAACATATTTTTTGTCTTGTTCCTTTTCTTGTAGTTTTCAAAACCAAGACCTTCTTTCTTTGGTCTGTGGTTTCTCAATCCACTTAGGAACTGCCATGTTTTCCTCTGTTCCTTGCGACAACCAGTTCCTTTTTAAGATTGCAGATCTGTTTCTTTAAAACAATTTTTTCTTTATTCAAATTTTCAATCTCAGATCTGTATCCTTTCAAAGGAGTTGATCTTATATCAAAGGAACTCAGAACAGGGACAAACTCCTTCAAGTGTGAAATCTCTAAATTAATTAGATAATTTTCATTTTTCAAACTTTCTATATTCTTTGATTTTTAAGTTTTTATCAAATAAATCAAAGAATCTTGTTTCAACATCTGTTCTCATTTTCTTAAGCCATTCTATGTGTTCCTTGCAGACCTTTAAGGTTGTTCCGTTTGTTTCACGTTTTTCACGTTCATCTCTACATTCAAGAATTGCATCATAAAGAAGATCATATATTTCAGGCCTAGTTTTACAATCTAAGTCTGACTCAAGACCATGTTGACTTACCTCAACTTTTTCTTCATCTTCTTTTTCGTCATGTTTGCCATGAGGCAAAGGTTTGCTGTTTCTTCAGTTTGTTGTTCCTCTTCTTCTTCCGTCTCTGAATCTCCCCAAGCAGCTATCATAGCTTTGCGCACTTTGCCTTAGAGAAAGGTGCCTTTGATTCTTTGTTCCTTTCAGCAAAGCGTTCCTTGTTCCTTTCTTTGGTTTTGTCATTTTCCCAAAGAGGACATTCCTTGATGAAGTGATCTGTACTACCACATTTATGACAAGCAGCTTTGTTAGAAAATTTCTTATGTTTTACCTTTGAAGTTCCTTCTTCATGTTCCTATACATCTTTCGAAATTTTTAAACCATGAGGGCTTCTTCTTCTTCTTCTGAATTCGAATCATCTTCATCATCTGCTTTGAGAGCAATTGATTTTGATTTGGAGCTTTCACCATATTCAGTATCAAGGTGAAGCTCATGAGTCATAAGTGACCCTGCCAGCTGTTCTAAGTTGAACTTAGTGAAGTCTTTTGTTTCTTGAAGAGCAGTGACTTTAGCCATCCATCTGTCCTTAGGAAGACTCCTAAGAACCTTTCGAACCTGTTCCTCAGATGAAATAAACTTTCCAAGAGAAGCCAACTCATTAATAATGTTAGTAAAACGAGTAAACATTCTCGAATGCTTTCCTTAGTTTCATGCAGAACAGTTCATATTGATTCATAAGTAAATCAATTTTGGATCTTTTACTTCATTAGTTCCTTCATGGGTTACTTCTAGTAAATCCCATATTTGCTTTGCGGATTTGCATCCCATGATCCTATTATGTTCATGGGGTCCAAGTCCACAATGCAACAGTTTAATAGCCATGGCATTTACTTCCATTTTTTCAAAATCAGATTTGTCATAATCAGAGAGGGGTTTTAGAGTTACCTCATTTTTGTCATTTGTAGTTGTGACTTCGAAATCACCAACTTCAATGACTCTCCATACCTGATAGTTTTCAGCTTTGATGAATATCTCCATGCGGTTCTTCCAGTAGTTGTAGTACTTCCCATTGAACATAGGAGGCCTTTGAGTGGAATAACCTTCTTCAAGTTTCTCGGTGGTATTCATTGTTCCTTGGATCTTTTTCTCAATAGGGTTTCCTATCTTACGTGAGTTCTAGCTCTGATACCAATTGTTATTTCCTAGGAACACTACAAGAGGGGGGTGAATTGTAGGTGTAGAAATAAACGTAACTTTTAAACGAATAAACAAGCTAGAGGAACACAAGGGATTTTTACGAGGAAAAACTTCTTGGGCCCAACAAGAAGAAACAACCTCGACCACTAGGGATTTTAAACTCAACTCTTTCACTAATTAGGCCAAACAACTTTGTTACAACCTAATTCTATGCGCCACACCTTGAGTTCCTAAACTCAAGTTCCTGAGCCACTGTTCCCTGTAGTTCCTCTCAACTTCACTCGAAGTTTTCTCACTCTCAACTAGCTTACTCAAAGCTTCTCTCTTACAGAACTTCACTCAAAGTTCCCTTACCCAAAAACCAAAATACAATTGATCGAAATAAGCTTAGTGGAATTAGAGTAAGAAAGCAAAGAACAAATGGCTATTATGAGAGAATGAAGGCACTGACACTTAATTAGTTAAACTCACTTAATTACTTAGTCAGACACACTTTGGAACTTATTTAGACTTCAATATTTATAGTGACAAACATAAGAACGTGGGATTAAAATCGAGTTCATGTTAATCCATTAACCCATGATGTTCCTTCCCTAAGGAACACGTTCTTACATATCCCATGATCCCATGATCTCTTTGAACGTGGATATTTTTAGCACACTCCTAAAGATTAGGAGTTTCTTGAGCTTTATCCGAAAATCAGTTAATTTAAAAACAGATTTTAAAACTGAATTTTAATCTTTAAGAAAAATTATCTTTTAAATAAAATCCTAAAAACGGATAATTATTTTCTTTTCTTTTTCGAAAAACAAAATCTTTTCTTAAAAAGTTTTCTATTAAAACTGATTTTTTACTTAGATAAAACGTTTTCCTATTATTTAGGCATGACTTACTCAATTCATAATGACCGTTATACTGCTTCAGCCTAAGTCTAGTTCCTTTTACATTAAGTTCCTTTAACAGATTCGTTTAGTGCCATTAGTTTGTTCCTTAAAAGGAACAAACTCTCATTCTCAATAAAGACTACATGTTCCTTACCATCCTTACTTGTTCCTTTACAATGGAACTAGAAAATAAAACGCCTTGCTTTTATTCTTCTTGATCCAATGCTGCTCCAGTATCAACTTTGAAACCTTACTTAGCCTTTGAAATCCTCTCTTACTTCTTTGACTTGTATTCTCTTGTTCCTTTCAATGATACGTTAGGAAATCATACACTTAAATAACTCATTAGTTCACTACTTAGTTTGCATCTTTGTTTCTTTGTCATCATCAAAACTAGGGTTCAACATATAGGATCATTCACACCGGCATCTGGGGGCAGAAAGTTTCTAATTGTGGGTATTGACTACTTCACAAAATGGATTGAGACATAGCCAACTGCAAAGATAACGGCCAATCATGTAAAGAAGTTCATCTGGCAGAACGTCATCATCAGGTTTGGGGTCCCTATGGGATTTATCATGGACCACAGCATCAAATTTGATTGTGGCCCCATCAAGAACTTCCTCAGCCCATACGGCATCAAGTCCGCTTCCTCGTCGGTGTGCCACCCGCAGAGCAATGGACAGGCAGAGACCGCTAACAAAAAAATCCTGAATGCCTTGAAAAAGAGGCTGGATGAGTTAAAATGTGCCTGGGCAGACATGGTTTCGGCCGTATTATGGTCGAAAAGAACCACTGAGAAGGAAGCTACCGGCGAAACTCCTTTCAGACTAGCGTTTGGAGCAGAAGTGGTGTTGCTGGTCGAAGTAGGTCTACCCAATTGGCGGATCCTGAACTATGATCCAGAGATGAACAAGAAACTACACAAGAAAGACCTGGATCTCCTGCCATAAGTCAGGCTTGCTGCTGAACTCATCGGCAACTTATAATGACCGGATCAGCAAAGCCTATAACAAGCGTGTACGAAGCCAGCTGATTTCAAAAGGAGATTTAGTACTCACACGTACAACAGCAACCGGGAAAGCACACTTAGATGGAAAGCTCACGGCCAATTGGGAAGGACCCTACTTGGTCAAAGAGGAGATCGTCCCCGGATCATATCGGCTTGAAGACATGTTAGGCAAGCTGTTGAAAAATAGTTGGAATGCTAGTGTCCTCAAGAAATACTATGCATAGGTAAACCTAGATAATAATCAAGCATTGTTGCCAGTAGAATTTACTTATTATTAGCGTTATAGCCGATAGATGCACTCTTACATTGTTATAGGCAATAAATCCGGGACAACCGGGAAGAGCCGTTTTATTGAATAAAATGAGCATCTTCTACATACATCAAGTTCCCTAACTTTCCAAGCAAGCCGGTAAATGACCTTTGTGGATCTGTCGGATAAAATAAATACGCATTAACAATTAACCAGTCCATGACCTTAGTTGATCTGCTGAGTTAATTAAAGTGCCTAGCCGGTCAATGACCTTCGTGGATCTGCCGGGCTAATTCAAACCATCCTAAACCAGTCAACGATCCCGCTGGAACTGCCGGATTGAGGGTGAACATCTAAATTAATTCGTTGGATTCATCAATATGTGTAACAAGTGGTTAACCGGCTAAGAGTTAATATACAAACAAAACGACGAAAGCAATATAAGCATAACATTGGAACGGCACCAAAGTTGGAAAAAAGGGAGTATTTTCATTAACGTCGTAAAAGATTACAGCCCTAAACAGCTAAACGGTCCGCCACATGCGGCAAGACCGCCAAAGAAATAAAGAAAAAGAGCTAAAAGCCTATTCCTTAGACACCCCGGCTTCAGGATCAACCACCACCGTTACCGAATCTTCAGTAATGTTAACGGTGTTGTCCACCTCCTGAACCTAGGCCTCTTCAAATTCAACCCGGGGATCTGGGTTGGCAATGTCGGCCTCCGTGACCCCGAAGTTGAGAATTTTGCCCTCGACCGGGAGCTCAAAGTCCCGGCGGCCATGAGCTTCTTCTACTTGGGACCAGTCCAAGTCGGGAAGAGCGTGCTTAGCGCACCTTATAGCTGCCGCCCAACCACCGTTGTACAGGTTGGCCAGCCGAGAAACGAAGTGCATGGACTTCCGGTATTCCTTTATGGCCTCGATCTCCTGGGTCTTGGCCTCAGAATTTTGCTCTCGGAGGAGTCGGATCTCGTCATCCTTGTTGGCCAAGACCAGGGAATGGTCAGATATGGCCCGAGTCAAGGCGTCATCAGCCTTTTTCTCAGCATCTTGGACGGGATTCACCTCCTCTTGTGCCGTCAAAAGCTCCTGCTCCTTTACGACCATTTGGCCCTTCACCATTTTGTGGACCTCTACCTCCTTGTAATAATAAGTCTGGAAGTATCGCTAGAGGTCGCATAGCTCCTTACCGAATTGAGCCGACTGAAAAAGACATCATGAATAGGGTTAATACAGTAAACATGCCGGTAACTCACTTGCAAATAAAAAGAAAGAAATGGAGACTTACCAGGGCCAATTATGCGCATGCACAACAGCAAGCGCCTGGACCTCGTCCATCAACATATCGTATTTCAGCTGCATCGCTTTCAAAATACGATAGCGTAGGTTCCCACCTTCCAAAGGACGATCCAGTAAGACTCATCGTCTAGAATGTTGAGCTTGGGCTGGAACATTTTGCCATCCGTTACCAGAGACCGGGACCAACGCTTCCTCAGTACCTCTGGGAGCTCAAGCCGGGAACGCTCCAAGTAGTCGACCTTCCGCGGCTTAGCAAAAGACTCCAACCCTGGCACCATCTCGGGCAGGGTGAGTTGTTTATAAATTTTGGGCCGCAAAGAAGAGCTGCCGACCTCGGCTACCCGGCCTGAGATGAGGCTCGCGGACTCCGGGACCGCATCAGCAGCAGCAGCGGTCCTGCTCGCCACCTTCTTGGCCTCCCGAGCCTCCAGCAGTTCCTTAGCGGGCTCAACCTTCCTCTTTTGAGGAAAGAGCGTAGACTTCCGCTGAATCAAGCGCATGGAATCCATCTCATCCTCCTCTTGGTCGGAACCCTTGACGGCTCCACGACCCTGCTTACCTCCTCAGCCCCCAACGCTGGCCGGGATGAAAGTAAAGCGATGTCTTGGCTTAGGAGGCATGTTGCTGAGAGGCCGATAATTCCGATCTACGAGAAGTGCCTCGCGAATTGAGAAATCCCGACCTGAAGAAAAACAAATATGACAGTTAGCATAGGGTAAACACTGAAGAAAAACAAATAACGGCCTAAAAATAGCAATATAGACCCACCATGAGGTTCATCACTGCAAAAACCTAATGCGGAGAGCGCCGGGTTGCTAAAAACGTAACTGGCATGTGTAGTCAGTGTTTCAGTACCGGTATTATTTTAACGCCTTTGGAGGCCGGTATGGACGCGGCCTCAAAGAAATTAAAGGCCTCCCTTTCACGACGAGATAGACCCCGGTCTGGGATATGCTCCATCCGGGAACGCGGTTTGGTCCATTGGCGGCGCAAGGGGAAGTCGGCGGGAACCTGTACCCAGAAAAATCTCTATCGCCAATGTTTGAGATAGGTCAGCTTAGGGTACACCGTCAACTTGCCCGCCTTTGTGTACAATGACATCCAGCCTCCGGCCTTCAACCTCGTCACACTGATATCTCCTTTTCTTCCCATCTCCTTTCCCTTTAGAAAACCATCTTCCTTAATCCAATGCAGTTTGCGGAAAAGGTTAAGAGTTTCAGGGAATCCTTTATAACGAACAGCCCAGGCATAAGCCATTAAATTTCATCATCCTAACGTGTTAGCTGGGCCAGGCACATGTTCCATGCTTGGAAGACTTTGACAAAAAAGGGGTCCAGGGAAAAGCGGAGCCTAAAATCTAGCATATGGGCATATATGGCCACATGACCGACAGGACAATCCGTCACACGGCTCCCCAAAGCCGGAAGCACCAGTTTAAAGTCATCAAGGAAGGCGAAATACTCCGGCCCCTTGACAAGAAATTTGTTCTCAAGACAGATAGTCGTCCAGCCTGCACAGACGCAGCACTATCGGCCTCGCTAGGCGGCATGTATAGATCAGCCAGCCCTTCCTCGCCCGACTTCTCCGGGATGACCTCTAGAAGGTCCTCACCCTCCTCATCCTCCTCGGCCTCTATAGTGGTGGACTCCCCCTCAGAATCCAGGGCTCGAACCACACTGTCTAGCTCGTCCAAATCTATAGACCACACTACCGTCTCATTTGGTGGCGGCCTGACCGAAGTTTCACCTTTCTCTACTACTCTTACCGGTCATGAAGAGGGAGGTTCACTAGGGGGAAACAGTTCTGGGGAGCGTTTAGCAAGGCCCATCATCGTCCCATATTAGCCGTAGACCGACACTCCTAATGCATTTCCAAGCCCCACTATTAATCCTAAGGGGGAGGCACGCAATTCCGGTTCATCATCTGGCCTACCGGAGGTACTACAGTCATTTTGGCTTTTTGTTCTAAGTTCTCTCGTAAAGTCTATTGCCGGTGAATTAACGAGTTCAATAAAACTAGAAGAAATACTATCTTAGTGCATATTGCTATCAGTCATAACGGAGGACTTTTAGATATATTTTGAGAATTCGAATTTGAAGACATTATAAATAAGACGGTATGTAAGAAAGGGAAAGATTTTGTGGAAATAACTGGAAGAAGAAAATTGAAGGAATAACCGGTATCCGCAAGTACGTGAAAGCCGGGATAAAAGATCCGTCAAAACCATCAAGGATGCACAAAATCAGCTTAGAGAGAGAAAGTCTGTTATGAGAAGTAGAGCAAATGAAAGATGATGAGAAACGAGGAGTGGAGGTCACCCCAAGCGTATTTATAAAAAAAAGTCACAGTTTGGGTTAAGCGACTCTTCGTCTTCCCGTCCTTGATCATGCCACGTGTTATGAAGCACAAAAACAGTTGTAAACCAACTTCTCATAATGAGCTCTGAGAACAGCCACGCGCATCGAGGCGACGATTGAGATTCCCAGACAACAGTTAACCTTCTCGCACTATTTCATATCAAGCATACCCATGACGGTTTAACATGTATTAAGTAGGATATGTCTTCGCCAGACATACCGGCTTGGGGGCTAGTTGTATGGGGTTTGACTAAGCTCTATACCGGTCCCGCTAGATCGATATGTATCATCATGGTCAGTACACTCGCTACAGAACCGTTGACTTCGTCATACCGGTTTCACTAAGATAGCCAGACGGTATCCCTCCCTGGGCCATTACCCATGGGCCTGGGCTTGATCCAGTTTCTATCTACATGCGCCCACGGGCCTAAAGATAAAACCTCAATAGAGGATAAAAGTATATCCCAAAGGAATATACCCCCGTCCAACCAATAGGAGCAGAGTCCTACTTAAGCAAGGACTCTTACCGGCTCCTATAAATACCCCGTTCATCTGAGTCATAAGGTATGTTCACAAACACAATCATACTCTACTTGAGAGCTTTCGGTATACCCATTACTGACTTAGGCATCGGAGGGGCGTTCCTCGGATCAACCCCCGAGGCTAGTTTACGTGTCCTTTCTTGCAGGAAATCAAACCGGCTTATATATGAAGGACATACCGATTCATACCCTACCATTTATTCCATACCGGAACACCATTGATTTACATGGATCGAACAAACAACATTTCTCTTACCTATTGCATAAAATCTGTTCCAAAATTATCACTGGGCTTCTCTTAAAATTTCTTAAGCTACGAAATTGTTTTTAGGGTTTTTTGTCAGAAAGGACCTAATAAAATACAAGTTTTGTGGGGAAGGACCTAATAAAAAAAAATTTGTCAAAAAGGACCTAATAAAATACTTTAGATTGTGAACAGGAACCACTTTATGAATTTCCGACCAAATTTACCATTTACCGGCGTTGACCCTTTTTTTACCCCTAGTAGACTTTTTAATGTTCTGTTTCTATTACCGTAAAATTAGGAGGAGAAGAGAAATTACCGTAAAATTAAGAACCCGAATTTGCGATTTTGGGAAAAACGTATAATAGGAGCCCCAAATTTCAAAAACCCTTAAACATTGAGAGAGAAAAATTTGAAGAGCAAAACATACCTTGGATTTGATGAAGGTTGCAGGATAAGATCGAATAGGTTGATGCTTCCCTTCAATGGAGATTATGCTATTGGGAGGAAAGTGTGAGAATTCAATATGTTTGGGTCAGTTAAAATAGGAATAAAACAATAAAGAGTCAACTAGGGGTAAAAAAAAGGATCAACGTCGGTAAATGGTAAATTTGGCCGGAAATTCATAAAGTGGTTCCTGTTCACAATCGGAAGTATTTTCTTAGGTCCTTTTTTACAAAAAAAAATTTATTAGGTCCTTTCCCACAAAACTTGTATTTTATTAGGTCCTTTTTGACAAAAAAATCCTTGTTTTTATTAACACCATTTTGGTTGCTATGATATCTCATATAATATCTTGCTATGAGATTCTAGTTTCTATCTCTTCTGCCATTGATTCTATGATAACAAGGTTTTAGTGAGCTAGTAATACAAACAAAGGAATTCATTGGGTTAAGAGTTCCATTATTCATCTACCTGATGGCATGGGAGGTTTGGCAATTTGAGCTACCCCTATGGTAAATAAAACTTTTCTTATGAAAAAAGTCTGATCTCTCTATCATAAACCTCACTCCTTACTTAGTAAACTCTATAACTCGATTTGTCATACTCCGCTTTTGACTGGGAAAGGTAAATCTGATTTTCGTTCAACTCTTGGGGGTCAACAGGTTTAGCTCATGCAGAAAGTTTGCTTCTTAAATTATCTTTATTGTTTTCAGTAGTTTCTTGTTTTAGATTTTGCTTCCATGATTTTACATTCTGCTTGGAGAAGCTCTACACGATTTGAGCTTTAGTTTTCTTTTTGAGTTCTTTAATTAGATTAGGCGTATCAAATTGAGTGGAATCCTACTATGCTTAGCTTCTAATTCTACTTGCTTTAGGCCTAGTCAATTTTTGAGTTTGGCACATCAGTATAAGTGATCTCATAAGTTTAGAGCATCTCCAAATACTCTAAAGTTATGGTCCTCTGTAACAACCTCCACCTTTGCGAGCTGCTAGCTAAACACGCTTATCAATCGCAAATCATAATTGACATCAAATAATCCTCAATCGACATTAACCAACAGCTCAAAAAGATATCGAGTTCATTACATCCATACCCACTTTTTTTTTCTTTACTTTCAAGTTTCAACTCTCTTCAATATGCATGTAAAGAGCATGAGTTAAAAAAACTGAACAATTAAAGAGAATATATTATAGATATGGTGCATGTTCCTCCTGATGAGAGAAATCTAGAGAGAAGGCTCTCCCTTCTCTCTAGAATTTTCTAGAAAACCTTATACTGCCCCCTTCCACCGCCTCTCTCGCAAGCCATCCACCGCCTTTCTCAAACGCCTTCCACCGCCCTCATAAATCCATCGCCCTCTTCTATACTGCTCTCGCCTCTTAGTCTCTGTCTCAGCCATTTCAAACCCGATCTGTGGAGATTCGCTTTGTTCGTCAAAGAGAATCATCAGTTCTCTTGGAGGTGCCGAGGTGGTGGTTGATGGTCGTCGCACCACAAACACTAAATTCTTGGCACTTTATCTTTATTTTTTTGTCAAGATCTTGAAAAAATTCAGATATGAAATTTTTTTCCCCCCTCTCTTCGTCGATGAGGTGCTCTCCACGAAGATATATGATGCCCTAGTCGATGGTTCTTCACCGAATCCGCCCCCGCTGCTTATGTGAAGCTCGAAGAATTGAAGCCACGTATGTAGCTCGCCACCGCTCTTCGTACCGCCTCTTTGAGGAGCTAGATCTAGGTCTTTTTTGTTTTTCTTTTAATTGTACTTTAGTTTCTAGTGGTCTCTTCCTGAGATAGGATTCCACTAGGTTAAGTGTCTTGTGATACAGGGATTCACTAGACTCTCCATGTACCTCTGCTATTGATTGATATAGATATGGTGCATATATAATTTGGCATGTGATTCAACTATGTTTATATGTATTATGTTTTTTTTTTAGGGAATATATGTATTATGTTGAATCATACATAAAAACAAAAAACAAGACCTGTCGACTTCTAACAACGGTGTGCCTAATATTTCCTTTCCCATCCAGATGTGATTGTGAAGCAAAATCAAGACCAAACACCGAAGATTATGGGTTGATTACAAAAATACTCAATGATACATAAAGCATCAGGTCTCTATGATGGTTCCAACTACGTATGTGGTATGCACAAAGATTGTTCAATCATTGACCAATTTTTGTCCGAAAAGCGTAATAAAATTCCACAGGAAAAGCTGAGAAAGTGAGACTTTCGTTCATCTCACCTTCATATATGATTCCTTTATCAGGACTTAAAAATTTGACTAAACCTTTTTCACATGTCGATAACTCAGACCTTCATATTTTGTACTATATTTGTAATATTTATTTCATCCTAACCAATCAGGACGCCAGTACATGATCACAAATTCTAAAGACGGCAACATGTAGTGGGAAGTGGAACCTAACTATGAAAACAAATTATTAGATATATTGAATATGCATCCAAGTATTAGACTCGCTACTTTAAGCGTTTTTGATAAACAATTTAAGCGTTCACATGTTCGGAACATCAAAGATCCAACATCGATACTATAGTAAAATTAAGTGTTCGAGTAACATAAAACCTAGCCTACTCCAAGCACCCAAATTCGTAATCCAGTAAATGAAAATCTAAACAATTTCACTTTTAAAGATCAATAAGCAATTTTTTTTTCTATAATCAATAATGATTAGAGTATTAAGAAAGGGAAATAAGCCCATCCTTATATGAAGTAGCAAATAGAACAAATTCCACAGCTATTGACGGTACCATACTACCACTAATGAACCATTAAAAAGAAAATATGGTTCTGGCTAAATTGCATTACATTGGAATATATTTATCATACAGCTCTTCATGTATCACTAAGCAAAATCGTAAAGCGAAATATAAGTATCCTATGAACAGCCATAATTATCATGTTTGAACAAAGATGATATGCCTGAAACAGCAACGGGAAGTTCCCAGGTAAAGCCAATTTTACCTGGCGAATAGAAGCAATGTTCATTTCAAAAGGAACTATAACTAGCTTCTCTTTCTGGATTGACTTCTTTGCTCGTTATGCCAAGAGTTCTTAGCAGCTTCTGCAGACACAGCACCGTTTGAATCCCCTTCACCTTCTTTAGGCTTAGAGAAGAAAGGATCCCATTCATGACCTCCAGCCTCTCGTTGGCCTTCCTCTAGCAGAG
This sequence comes from Beta vulgaris subsp. vulgaris, assembly GCF_026745355.1. Lineage (NCBI taxonomy): Eukaryota > Viridiplantae > Streptophyta > Magnoliopsida > Caryophyllales > Amaranthaceae > Beta > Beta vulgaris. The sequence continues at coordinate 37,024,707 of NC_079208.1, forward strand.
CATATTTCCAACTGTTTTCCTCAATGAAGTTATCATATTCTGTCCTGCCTTGGATGATGTTCTTTCTTAATCTTGTAACCTTGTCAATAACTGCCTGCACAGATACATCAAAGGCATCTGGGAGGGTCTCTAACTTGGAGCGAGGATCGGCATATACCAACTTGGGTATGAGATTGATGACTGTCTCTCTCATGATCTCCACCTGTTGAGGAGGTATTTCCAGAAGCCTTTCCTCAATGCTGAGATTCCTCTTACGGACATCATTCTCAGATATGAATACTGAATAACTTGAGAAATTCTTAGGGAGATGCCATGTATATTGGGTGTAAGCTGAACCAGGGTGGAAAAATACAGGTATACAACCAGCCAACATCGAGTCAAAAGCTGATCTCCGAGTGTATGAATCCCCTTGAGGTTGTAGGCAGAAAAGGGAACTCTGAAACATCTGCATAATACTACTTGGAGAATGACACTTGCTCTCCCCAAAATCACATTCCAAAAGCTTGCACACCTTTGAGCTCTTGCATTGATCAATTATCTGTCCTCTGATTGATTTCACATTCCCAGGTCTTGGTGCCCCAGCAAATGAGAAAAGATATTTTCTCTCCAGCTTCCTCATCCGATCTTGCCAGACAAACACATCAGCATCCTTTGCAGGATGAAAGTAGGTAGGATATGGTATAGCAAAGTCATTTGCATTCCAGGGGCTCGATTCCACCACCAACATAGACATGTTCTTGGCTGCAGGCAAAAACAGAAGCTTACTACCCCAGTCTTTCTCATCATCTGTTAATCTTCTGAAGTCCCAGGTAATTCTTCCTGCAACTAGAAAATGATCCCTTCCATCCATTATCTTCCACTCTGGCCTTTTCATCAGCCAATCAACCAACTCAAGTGAAGCAGCATCTCTCCTAGATGTGTTGTAGCCCCAAAGATACCGTGCAATATCGAACCCAGCATAAAAGGGCACAAATATTGCTGCAGCAAGCGAAGAATCCCTTGTCAGACACTCATACTGCTTCATCCGATTATTAAAGATCACATCCACCGCAAACTGATTTGTCGCATGCCACCCAGTATGCGAGAACACCCCCTCAATATTCTCAAGCGGAGGACCAAGCCCAGCATTGGTAGTAAACTTGCACATATTAGTCCAAAGACTGAGGCTCCTACACTCTTTAAGCATATCATCATTGAACTTCGGGGGAAGATCATGTACATAGATGTACCTCCCCCCACAAGGATCACTCTTGTTATCAACCGTCCTCAACGCCCTCATAAACTGAAACTCCTCCGGTTCATCCTTAGGGAGCTCATCATTCTTAGGCCTAGAATCCCTGATCTTCGATCCAACATCCATCTTACGACTACTCACGGACGAAACTTCAGGCTCAACCACATTACTCGCCTCGTTCTCAACGTCATTACTACTCAACTCAGGATCAGTAACATCACTAGTAGTTAGATCACTAGTTGACTTATCATCAACATTTACCAAAATCTCACTAGTTGACTTATCATCACCCTTAACCTCAATCTCAGTAACATCACTAGTTGACTTAACATCGTTCAAGACCGGAAAATTCACAGGCTCAATAGGTACAGGGTTAAACGGTTCGATTCTAATAGGGTTCGATTGTAACGAAGCGGAATCATTAACAGTGCTACCTCCTAGAACAACAAAATGGAAATACAATAGCAAACTCCAAAACAACACACACAAAGAACTCAACACACACAACCTTCTATTATGATTTTTTGCATTCCCTTTCTCCATTTGATAAGGAATAGTTCCCAATGTCCACCTACGTCTCATCACATAACAAAACACCAACAATCACTAGATCCCACCCTCAAAACCCTCTTTCCTCTAATCACCCAAAAACTATCACAATCCATAAAACAAAAATTAACCCACTAATAATCTCAATCTTAGCTTCAAAACCCAGATGGATTTTTTCACAATCAGGTATAAAGTTAAATTCTATACTTTAATTTTGAGTAAATCTAATCAGAAAATTTCAAGGGGGGGTCTTGAAATTGTAATATGTACATCAAAGTTGCAAGAAAGAAGAGAAATGTAATCAGCTTCAACAATAATAGTTGATGTGTTCAAGTATAAAAGATCAAAGATGAGAGAGAAACTTACAATTTTTACAATGAAGAAGATGAAGATATGCTAAAATTTTTACTGCCAAGTAAAAAAATTGACCAAGAAATTTCCAGAAATGAGCAGAGAAATAGGGAGGAAAAGGTAGAAGAGGAAATTGGAGAGAGCGTATAAATATGGCCGAAGGGCGGCTCACGCTAGATCCGTGCGCCGTATGTGATGGAAGTTTGTCGGTAGCCGGTGGACTCGTGGACACGTGGCATATGGCGTCACATATGTTGCTAAATTTGCGTTGTTTTTTTTTTTTCTTTTTTTCCTGTGGGTTGTGAAATTGGAAGGGTGGAGACTAGAGTGTGGGGAAGTGTGAGAAGAGATGAGATGGTGGGAGCATGCAAATTTATGTAATGGCACACACTTGATTTTAGTAGTAACGTTTGCAGCCGTCCACATGAAATGATGAAATTGAGGGTGAAACTTAGGCCTCGTTTGGTTCACATGGGAAGTAATTTCCCATGGGAATTTACATTTCATGGGAAATTCTTTCCCTTGTTAATTTCCTAGGAATTAGACAAAATTGTTTGGTTGACACTATAGGAAATTGCATTTCCTAGGAAATTACTCACCAAGGGGGGCTTGGTGAGTGATTTCCCATGTTTCATGGGAAATTCTATTTCCCTTGGAATTTGTATTTCCTATGCTTCTACCATTTCTCTCCAACCAAACACAACACCCATAATGTATTTCCTAGGAATTTGTATTTCCAAGGAAAATAGCTTCCAACCAAACAACACCTTATTAGACTTGGGAGTTGGGAGTTGGGAGTGGAGTAAGTAGCTTAAATCTAGGAGTATAAGATGTTTAACACTCTTCTAGTCTTCTTACTTCTAGAAGGAAGGGAAACGAATCAATGATCTGTATTGCGTTATGATGTATGATATATTGATGTGTAAGGTTTAAAATAACTAAGAAAAGAAAAAAATCATGCTCATCAACTACAAAACTTCACTGCTCTTATACCTCAACTCAATTATTTACGCATACATTGAGGTTAAAAAAGTAAGCAAAATCAAAAATTTAATTGTTACATTACATTTTCATTGACCAACTAATGATTTTTTCACGAAAAACTTAATCAAGAAAAGCATCTTCTAATTGCACGTATAAAAGTACATAATTTGTCAGGTTTAACTTTTACATCATAACTTATGGTGTAAAAATCCATCTGCACGCATCTTCTCCCACTTCGCATCACCAACATCATCTCATCACCGCCTTTGTTGTCCGACAAGACACCACTCTTTTCACACCCACCCAAATCTCTCTCATCAAACCCGTAGCCAAGTGGCTCTTAGCTCGATATCTCTAAAGCCACTGACTTCCCACCATCAGGTTTCAAAAAAGCGAGTCCAAAATGACAGTTTTGGGTCGGGGATGGGTCGACTTTCATGATGATGTGGCGGGAAGTGAGACCGAAAGTTGAAGTAGCAGCGAAGGTTATTTGTGCTTACTTCATTATCGGAAAATTTCCAGCCTGTTTGGTTAATTTTTAATAAAGGAAAGAAAGAGAAGAGAAAATAAGGCAAGAGAGGAAAAAAATGAGAGAAATTAAAGGAGAAAATAACTTTAACTTCCCATGTTTGGTTTAAGTTTTTACTTTTCCTCCCAAATTCCCCCACTTTTGGAAGGAAAGGAAAGTGAAATTTATTAATGAGCCTTTTTTCAATTTCTTTCATTTCCTTTCACTTAAAAAAAATCCTTTTCAACCAAATATTGAAAACTATCAAATTTTCTTGCACTTTCTTTTCATTCTAAATCCTTTCTACCAAAAAGATGTTTGTCGTCATACCTAGTTAAGTGATTCAAGTTTTGGAGATGAACACTAAAAGATGTAGTGCTGGAATTGAGATAGATTGGATTTGGGGATTTTCGGAAAGAATTTGTTTAATCCAAGGTGGGAATTGGATAAATTAAGATTGAAAATTGTTAGAAGCAAAGTTGAAGAGAGAGATTCAATGGAATATATTGACAAATTATTTTCAGTTTATATAATCTTAATAGAGTAAAAAACTATTTTTGGGATTCCAACCATCAGGTTAAGTTTTTGGTTGAGTTGGATTTTCAACATGGTACTAGAGCCAGCATGACATAAAGGTCACGGGTTCAAATCTCATCCACCCCTCCTTTCTAAGTGAATATTTGGCGTCGGATATGAGTGAGACTTGTGTTGTATGCACACTTCAAGCCAAAATGGGCTCTTGCGTGAGGGGGCGTAATACAGTTTCATGCGACTCCAACCATCATCTTAATCTTTTGCTTGAGTTGGTCTTTCGACAAATCTTCGACTAAAGCTATGTGATCAATTTAAAATGGATCAATATCGTCCGGAACTATATGAAACATAACTGAAATGGCATGAAACGAATCATAATTGATATGATACATATCACTAAATGACATTAAACATAATTGGAATGACATGAAACATATAAGAAACGATATGATATGACACGTGACATGAAACATGTTATGAAATTGAGATAGATTGGAATCACATGAAACATATCGAGATCCATTCTATCAAACAAGATGAAACATGTATAGATGACAAAATGACAGTAAAAAAAATTAAAATGACATGGACCAAATCATAAAATGACAAAATGACATGGAACAAATCATTAATTATATGAAACAAATGACAAAATGACATCAAAACAAAACCCATCTTAAATTACACGAAATCAATGAAAAAATAATATTTGTGTAGTTCATGTCATTTTTGTTGGAATATGTGTCATTACATGTATATTTATTGTTGTTATATTATTAGTTCGCGTGTGCAAGATTTTGTTATTCAATAAGTTGTAGTATAATAACATGTTACATCTAATACTCTTTGATAAACTTGTAGTTTTACATTTAAAAATTTTGTAATATTGAAGAACGAAACACAGTTAAACTAATGAAGTAGAGTCATGAAAATTTAATTTGCTTAATTATTGGTTAATCAAATTTGCTGCTGAATTCTGATTAAAAATATGGGGGTATGTATTGAAGTTTGTAGCAAGATCGACACAAGTCACACAATGAGTCTCCAAGTTTTACCAAGGTGCATGGTAATGAGGGGGGCATGATCCACAACGTAAGGAGCATTTACTAAAACTAACATTACCGATTAGAAGCAAATGAATTTCACCCTTTTATTACTAACTACTTATTAGGTCCGGGCTATGCCCGGGTAATTAGAAAAAATTTCATTTATTAATATAATACTTTATGATAATAACATTAAATACAACTTTGCCTAGTTGTTTAAACTTTAGTATATGTACTTGAGGTCTTGAGATCAAACCCTATACTATGCAATTTCTAAATTTTTTATTGTACATGGATTACATAAACTAGAACTCCCTAGGGAGAGTGCCACTTGACACAATTTCTTGTTTATGCACGCCTTTTAATATATTTGTATAGAAGATTATATCGGCAACTATAATAGAAGTAAGGAAATGGTATATGTAATGTACTAGTCTTCTTTGCACGCGATGCGTGCGTGAATTATTTTGGCGATTATTATTAAATTTCATCTAAATGTAATTTTGAAAGATGTAATTTACAACTCATTAGTTCCAATTAAATATCATGTGGTGTAAATACAAATTATAAAAATTAGTTGATGTAGAAGTTATTTTCTTGGTATTTTCATTACTTGTTAATGGATGTCGTTGGTATATTGTTATCGCATTTCAAAGTTTAGGTAAAATTAAAATTTTATGTCTTTGGTTTTGTAATTGATTTGAAAATTGCTTTAGTTATGTTAATTTGTCTTCAATGATAAACATTTTCTTTCAATACACATACTTTTATGAAAGTTTATTTTAGCTACTTTGAACTTCCTTTAATATACATATTTTAAAGTAGGAAGGGCTATGATTGAGGAAAATCCCAAAATCTTAATAGGTAATATTTTTATTGAATGAAGGATTAAAAAGTCTTTTCAAAGGGAGACACCATAGCTCCCCCCTTGGCTTATATAATAGAGATATACAAATATTTTAAAAGGCATTTCTATCAAAGGAATGGTGGCACAAGACACTCTTCTAAAACTTCTAATATATACATGTTTATAATCTCAATCAGAATATTAACAATGTGTAGTTATTAGGATTCAAACAAATGACCTTTAATTATAAATGATATGTGAGAGTTTAACCACTAATCTATTACAATTTTAATGCTTAATATTTCAAAGTAAAACATAACAAAGTCTTATAATTTTATGTAATTATAGAAATATGTAGATAAATTTTTTAATTTTAATTTTTTTTATTAAGTAATAACATTCTCTTACCCAAATTCCATTGAAATTGTTATTTTTTGCCCAAATTTCTTAGAAGTTTTCTTTTGAACAACTTATCATGCCATAATGTCGTTTCAATTTCGCGCTAGACAAAACATTAGCAAAAGCTAATAGAATCCATTATGAAATTTATAAATAAATAATATATTTGATAATTGTTACTGATCCGGGACATTGTCCAGGTCAAAATACTAGTTAAATCTTAATACCCGATCATTAAAAAAAGGTATGATTTTTCTATGTTATAATACCCTTGTGTTTTTTCGACATTTACATTGTACCCTAATCTTTTTATTATCATTCTCTTACCCAAATTCCATTGAAATTGTTATTTTTAGTCCGAAATTCTTAGAAGTTTTTTTTTTGAACAACTTATCATGCCATAATGTCTTTTCAATTTCGCACTAGACAGAACATTACGAAAAGCTAATAGAATCCATTATCAAATTTATAAATAAATAATATATTTGATAATTGTAACTGATCTGGGACATTGTCCAGGTCAAAATACTAGTTAAATCTTAATACTCAATTATAAAAAAAAAGTGATGATTTTTCTATGTTATAATACCCTTGTGTTTTTTCGACTTTTACATTGTACCCTAATCTTTTTAATATTTTACACATTATCTTCAAACTAAACTTAATTATCTATTTGATGTTCGACGCTATGTCTTTAACTAGGCCGGTGTCATTGATTTGTTTACTATTTGTATAACAGATTTAGTAGAACTAATCTAACTTATACATAGTTAACTGTTGAAGGGAATATTTTTAAGTTAGGTTTCTTCCATTAATCACAAAAATTAAAAATAAAATAATGATACCTAATTAAAGGGGGCACTGTACATTAAAAAAAAATTGAGGATACTATGTGATATTTTAAAAAGGATGGGGTACAATGTAAAAATCGAATAAGCGCATGATTATAACGTAAAAAAAACCAAAAAATTAAAAAGTGCAATATTAAGAAGAAATTGAGCGTTAGGCTTTAACTTTGTCATATATCCCTATATCAAATCTATTTTAGAAATTGTATCAAAAGCTTATGTTCATCCCCCCCCCCCCCTAAATAAATTAGCCTTTAGAATTACCTATATCAATATCCACGAAAGGACCTCATATAACATTCCTATTTAATTTCTTACATAGTAGGTGTATATACCATGATTGTAAACTTTTATTTAGTAAAAGCATTCTTATTAAAATTTCAATCCGGATCTTACCATCTTATTATTCTTATTACAATTGATTTTTCATATAGGTCTGTTTAACCCCCTCGATTCATCATTTCCCCGGGGTCACGTTTAATTGGAATTGTACATCGAAGACCTAACCTACTCTTTTTTTAAAAACTTAGGGTGTGTTCGGCAATAGTAGATGTGGTGGTAGCTTTAGCTGTGAGAGTAGTTGTTAGTTGTGCTGGTAGCTATTAGTGGTTGGTGTATACTTATTAGTTATCCAAGTAGCGGTATAAAATATTAATATTCGGTAAAAGAAGCTGTCAAAGTAGTTGGTTAGGAATAACTAATTAAAAACTCAAATAAAACTTTAACATATAATTTATACACCATTAAAAGCTACCCCAGATATTTCTATTCGACGAATTTTATGGACGAGACGATAACATCAGAAGTTCTAAACTAGCAGTTCAACTACTTCGCTATAGATGTGGAAGACTAGGTCATTATGCTCAATAACGTTCGGAAGACAGATTATGGTTTGAATGAGTCAAATGGTCGTGGATATAATCAGATAAGATATGCCAAGATTGATGCCTACATTGTAGGAGCGCTTGGACGCATCTAGCAGTTTATAAATAAGAAGATCAAACTTCTAAAGGAAAACATAAACCTATGCGCATCCCTCGATCAGACTAAAAAGCATCCATCGCAGTCTATTGGTCATCGGTTTTTTCACCAGTTACCCCTATGGTATTTCAAAATTCATGGGGTACCCCTATTGTTTTGAAATGCACCAAGAAACCTTAATTTGAAGATGAAATGCACTATATGCCCTGAATGAATAATGCCCTTAATGAATAACGGTGTCAAGTTTCCATTAGTCATTAACTCTAATTAAACCAATCAAACATTCTAACCCTAATTAATCGCTCTGATCTTAACCTCGAAACCCTAATCCTAACCTTAACCCCTAACCCCTAACACCTAGCACCCACCCTAAACTCTAACCCTAACCACCAACCACCACAACCCCCATCTGCCCTCCCTTACCCCTTCCCTGCTCCCTGCAGCCCATCCGCCCCTTCCCCGCAACCCCTTTATACCCTCCCCCACAACACCTCCCTCTGCCCTCTAGCACCACCCTTCTCTTGGTGCTACGGACCACTCTTTGCTCTTTGCGATTTCAAGGACGCGATCTCCCCCCCCTCTCTTTGATGTCTCTGTCATCATATCGGAATGGGAGTCCGCGCGTCACTGGGGTGCCGAAGCTCCGTCGAGAATCCGTCGATGCACATGACGGTAGGTTCAGTTGGAGATTTGAATTTAGATTTCAACGGGGGAAATTCGATAGGGGTATGGGAGGGGGTTGCTGGGGTGGTGTGGAGGGGGCTGCTGGGGTGCTGGGGAGGTGGGGAAGGGGGGATGCAGGGGTGCTGCTGGGGGTGGATGAGGGTTAGGATTAGGGTTAGGGTTAAGGTTTAGGGGTTAGGGTTTAGGGTTAGGATTAGGGGTTAATAATGACAAAATGGTAAATAAAGCTAACGGATACTTGAAATTGTTAGTCATTGCGAGGATTTCATGCATTTTATTGAACTAGTAAGGATAGTTGATGCATTTTTGAAACAACAAGGCTACGCCATGAATTTTGAAATACCACAGGGGTACCTGATGAAAAACGATTGATTATTATTTTTACATTGTGATTATTTAAGTAATATTATTAGTTTCGTTTAATACATCCATTAATATTGTACTTCGAAATTTACATGGGTTGAATCTAGTGTATTGGTGGACTCATTGACGACAGTTGCATCTAGTGTATGGTGGACTCATAGCTACCATCAGTTTTTTTTACCCACCTTCCTTAGGGTTTTTCCGCATCAACATTACCTGAATTTCCCCTTCTAGTCTATCTCGTCGTGACAAAGTAATCTAGTTGTCGACGTCCCAATAATCTGCTTGGTCTTTGTGTGAATTTCCACCTAAATGATATTGTCGAAGGACCTCATCGATCTGATCTTATATAATAGAATCTTAATTTGAATTGTAGGATCTTTAGGTCCTACTAAAATACAAAGATTTACATGGCAGGATTCTAGTACGGTTTTATGATCCTTTGATTTGATCCTATCATAAAAGCGATAAAGTAATTTTATATATTATCTTTCTCCTATTAGATTTTGGTTGCATGTTACTTCAATCTTAGAATGTTGAACTACTATCACCATTTACAAATGTATGTAAATTTCTAACATAAGTCCCTTAATTTACCATATTATAGCACAACTTTCACTATTCAACCTAATTTTATAGGATCTTATGATCCGACGATCACATCCTGCTGCTTTGATCCTACCAGCCATTGCGATCTAAAGTAGGATACCGATCCTAATAAAATTGAGTAAAAAAAATAAATAAGAAAAGAACAACAACATGGAAAAGTGATGGAGTTAATTTTTATTGTTTATTTTACCGGACAACCATTCTAAAAGTTATTTTTCAGTTGTTCTAATTACAATGTTCCTTTATCTTTTTTAATCCTTATTAAATATTAGTGTAACTATTAATTATTATACCCTCGTTCCACAAAATTCTTCCCGCTTTTTGTTTAAGATGTTATAAAAAGCTCTTCTCATTAGACTTTATTCCATTTTTGGCAAAAGTTCTTTCCCTGATTAGTTGTTACTCCTTATTACCCCACTATTTGGTCTTACTTATACTCACTCTCTCCTCTATAAAGTAATCATGTGACTTCACTCTAATTTATCTAGTAGTAAATCATTAGTTTTGAGATAATAGTTAATGGGAAGAATATCATTGTAGAATTGAGGGAGGGGGGGTTTGGGAATTGTTGGGCCTTTAAATGAGTTAACTTATGTGAGGACAGTTTATAAAAAGTTCTTCTTATTATGGAAATTCCGAAAAAGGGAAAAAATGAGATAACATGGAGAGAGTATTTACTACTCAAAAAAACGAGGAATGATAAAACTATATTAGATATAGGCAGCATAACCTATATCACCAATATAAAAATGAAAAAGTAATGTTGTGAAAAGGAAGAAGTACAAAAATAATGATAAATTCAGAAAACATATTTTATTCAACTTTTGGATGTGAGAAAGGGAATAGAAGGGGAATGGAATGGAATGGAAAAAGTGACATCCCCTCTCTCTCTCCTCTCCTACAATTGATCTGACCAAACAGAAAGCCATTCTCCAAAACTCCAAAATTCTTACAGTTAACTTTATTTTTATTATGGAGAGAAATAAAAACTAAATTAAGTGGGAAATTAAATGTTGTTGAATTGTGGAAAAAAGGTCTCGTCAATTTAGTTGTTTTGAAGATATTTTGAAAATTTGGAGAAGAAAATTGGGCTTTCATGGAGGTTAGAGCTGGGAGAAGAATCAAAAATCAGATAATTCAGAGATGAACAATGCAATACAAAAATCAGATAATTCAAAGATGAACAAAGCATGCGTAGAAACACAATATGTATCTGCATTGTACAAAAAAGACATGACCATCACATATGTTGTTCAGAATATAGCCTAACTGATAAACACAATACCATGTCTTTATTTTCATTAGTTAATAAATTGATAATAATAACATTAAGCTACAAAATTTATATTAAAAAAAATTGTTTTTATTTTTTATACAACAAAACCATCATATTTTCAAGAAAACAATACTAGTGTATAATCTTAATTTGTGTGAGTTATCATCCAATAAAATCATTTATATACAAATAAACCTTATAACATGTATAAATTAACCAAAACGAATATTACATTGAACGTTAATGGAAAAAAAGTTGTTGCATATTAGTTCGTTTTTACATCTGAATGATTGACTACTAATAACATATTTTAATGTGACGTTAATAATTTACGATGGGATTTATTAAGAAAAAAGGCATGCGTGGAAAATGTTCACACGAACACCATATCTATCATATTTGACAATATATGGCAACGCAGAAACACAATACGTTGCATTATAACACCATTTCTATGTATTAGTGTATAATCTTAATTTTTGTGACTTATCATAATATATACTAATAAACCTTTTAACAATAAATTACCCAAAACCAATATTATATTGAACGTTAATAAAAAAAAGTTTACGCATTTCATTTTTCGATATGAGGGATTCACTACTAATAACACTAGTTTAATGTCACAAACATAAGTAATTTACGATGTGGTTTATTAAGAAAAAAAGGCATGCGTGGAAAAATGTTCACAAGAACACCATATCTATCATATTTGACAATATATGACAACGCAGAAACACAATACGTTGCAATTATAACACCATTTCTATCTATTAGTGTAAAATCTTAATTTTTGTGACTTATCATATATATATACTAATAAACCTTTTAACAATAAATTACCCAAAACCAATATTATATTGAACGTTAATGGAAAAAAGTTTACGCATTTCATTTTTCAATATGAGGGATTGACTACTAATAACACTAGTTTAATGTCACAAACATAAGTAATTTACGATGTGCTTTATTAAGAAAAAAAGGCATGCGTGGAAAAATGTTCACAAGAACACAATATCTATCATATTTGACAATATATGGCAATGCAGAAACACAATACGTTGCAATTATAACACCATTACTATCTATTAGTGTATAATCTTAATTTTTGTGACTTATCATATATATATATACTAATAAACCTTTTAACAATAAATTACCCAAAACCAATATCATATTGAACGTTGATGGAAAAAAAGTTTACGCATTTCATTTTTCAATATGAGGGATTGACTACTAATAACACTAGTTTAATGTCACAAACATAAGTAATTTACGATGTGGTTTATTAAGAAAAAAAGGACATGCGTGGAAAAATGGTCACAAGAACACCACATCTATCATATTTGACAATATATGGCAACGCAGAAACACAATACGTTGCAATTATAACACCATTTCTATCTATTAATGTATAATCTTAATTTTTGTGACTTATCATATATATATATACTAATAAACCTTTTAACAATAAATTACCCAAAACCAATATTATATTGAACGTTAATGATAAAAAAGTTTACGCATTTCATTTTTAAGAGGGATTGACTACTAATAACACTAGTTTAATGTCACAAATGTAAGTAATTTACGATGTGGTTTATTAAGAAAAATCAGACATGCGTGGAAAATGTTCACATGAACACCATATCTATCATATTTGACAATATATGGCAATGCAGAAACACAATACGTTGCAATTATAACACCATTTCTATTGATTAGTGTATAATCTTAATTTTTGTGACTTATCATATATATATACTAATAAACCTTTTAACAATAAATTACCCAAAACCAATATTATATTGAACGTTAATGGAAAAAAAGTTTACGCATTTCATTTTTCAATATGAGGGATTGACTACTAATAACACTAGTTTAATGTCACAAACATAAGTAATTTACGATGTGGTTTATTAAGAAAAAAAAGACATGCGTGGAAAAATGTTCACAACAAGAACACCATATCTATCATATTTGACAATATATGGCAACGCAGAAACACAATACGTTGCAATTATAACACCATTTCTATCTATTAGTGTATAATCTTAATTTATTTGACTTATCATCCAATAAAATCATATATCTAGAATAAACCTTTTAACAATAAATTACCCAAAACCAATATTATATTGAACATTAATGATAAAAAAGTTTATGCATTTCATTTTTCAATCTGAGGGATTGACTACTAATAACACTATTTTAATGTCACATATGTAAGTAATTTACGATGTGGTTTATTAAGAAAAAAAAAGGCATGCGTGGAAAATGTTCACATGAACACCATATCTATCATATTTGACAATATATGGCAACGCAGAAACACAATACATTGCAATTATAACACTATTTCTCTCTATTATTATATTAATTTCGACAATACATAACAATGGAGAAACAAAATATGTTGTAATCTTAACACCATATCTATCATATTTGACAATATATGGCAACGCAGAAACACAATACATTGCAATTATAACACTATTTCTCTCTATTATTATATCAATTTCGACAGAACATAACAATGGAGAAACAAAATATGTTGCAATTTTGACACCATTAGATATGTTGTTGACAATATAGCGGAAATGATAAACACAATATGATGCTTCATTTTAAATACAAAATGATAAGTTCACATATTCATAAAACCATAATCATACAAAGTACTTAACATTATCCATACAACCATTAGAATGTTAAGTGAGGTACTTAAAATTACACTTGCATTAGATCGTTACAAAAGAAAGCAATCCGACGCGCAAAAATACAACGAACATGTCATTGTTATCTATCCATTTCGCTGTGAAATCTTCCTCCACCACCCCTGACTTGCATTAAACTATCGGCTACAATTATGAACAAAAATTGTTAGAATTAAAATGTAACTCATAAACTTAAAAGTAAAGACCCAATAATGTTCTATAACGTTTTGTAATGTTTTTAGGTGAACTGCTAAAAGTTCTATAATACAAAGTAATATAAATTACCGGAAAATAAGCAATTTCAAGAAGTAAAAAGTCAAATTTCAGAACAAAAATCACCATCAAATAACTCGTATCAAATTCCAGAGCATAAAACCCACTCAATTTGCTCTAACACCACCATAAAACAAACCCACGAATGGAAAAAACATGAAATTTGCTACTTATAATACACGAAATTAAGACATGTTTAGAACTTTAACATGCAATTTTCATGAATTAAACCCACGAAATTTAAAAAACCCAAGAAATTTCTTGATGTACACCACACAATTTTCAAGTAATTAAACATACCTTCAATTCACGAAAAAACACAGTTACGCCTCTTTCCGGCGAAATTTCCGGCGAATTCCGGCTTCAAACCTTCCGGTTCTGGTGGGTGGGTCTCCGGTGGGTGGGATGATGACTGAGGTTGAGGAGTGAGGTTGAGGAGTTAGGTTGAGGAGAGAGATTGAACTAACTTATGGAATGAGGGGGAATACCCCATTCCCTTGCTTTTGCATTCCATTTTACTAAGTTATTTGAAATGACAAAATTGCCCATGATATAGGTTATACTGCCTATATCTGATATAGTTTTATCATACCTCCAAAAAAACATGCATGTGATTCAAAAAAACCATGTGATTAGAAAAACACTCCTAATTGAAAACAATATATATATCCTCGCCATAGTTAATGAAATTAGTGTCGGCGCTTTGACTGAGCAATTGCCGTGTCTGAGATCTCAAAATAGCATTGTACTTGTTTGTTTGCTTCCAATTTAAAAAATGGACCAATCTAAGCTGTAACCTCATGAACAATGTTGGATTGTAGTATTGATTTGTCATGATTTGAGGATATCTAGCTCTGAGGAAGTTGCCGTGTCTACTTGTTGAATACATATCCCCCATGTTATTATATCAAAATCTAAATCCCTTTCTTTATAATCTACACACTTATGGATCGTTTGGTTCATAATATAAAATGGAAAGGGAATGAACACAAATAGAGAAGAGAAGTGGTAACAAAATTTGTTACCTTTATTGAGTGTTTGATTCAAGTCAAGTATTGGAAATGAATAGTAAACATTACCACCAAGTAATATTTTTTTGTTACTTGAGAGGGAGGGGAAGGTAATATATTGGGGGAACCCATTACCATCCAGTAATGGTAATGGATTGATGAGGGGTTAAACCAAACAATAAGAACGGGAATCGGTAATTGATTCTGTTTCTTGGAGCACAAAAATAGTGAGTCAAACGACTCATTTTTTTAGGCAGTTCTTTTTTAATGATTACACTGTCATTTTCTCTATATAAGGTAAAATGTTCAATTAATATTCCCTACTTTTGTCCCCCATGTAGTCCCTAATCAAACAAATCAACCCATTTAAAACCCCCACCTACCCTATTTTTCTTTTTCCTCTGTTTTTTATTTACCTTTTATATTTCTTACTATCTACTTTTCATAATTCGTCTCCTATCTCTCCTACTATTTTATTTTTTCCTTGTTTCTAGTGAAAAACAAAGCGTTTAGATAAAGTAGGAATGGATGTAGTAAGAATTAAGGTTGACCTAGTTGATTGGAGACACTCATTCCATGTATCCTTGTGAGTTGTCACAAATGTTTGATCTTTCTTACTCTCTACTTTTTATAGTTCATCTCCTCTCTCTCCTACCGTTTCAGTTTTTCCTTGTTTCTAGTGAAAAGCAAAGCGTCTAGATAAAATAGGAATGAATGTAATAAGAATTAAGGTTGACCTATTTGATTGAAAACACTCATTCCATGTATACACAGTTGTGGAAAAGGTTTGATTTTTGGTCTTGCAAAGTGATCGAGATCCCCAAATTCCCCTTCTTCTTTCTTATACACGGAACATACATCATACCTTAAAAACTGTAATTGACATCAAATACCCTTATAATTCTTATTTGAGGGAAATATTCTTATTTAAGGTATTATTGGGGATAGAATAACAATTTCAATGGAATTGGAGTAAGAGAATGTTATTACCTTAATAAAAGTGTTAGAGATCGAAAAGCTTGTTTATGTTTTTATAGTAACATAATCATATGACTTATGTATTATTTTAAAATGTAAAAGAATGAAATTGTAGTGGAATGGTGATTAAACTCTCGCATTTTATTTCAACGGTCATGTGTCCAATTCCTAGTAGTTACTCATTGTTAATATTTTTGAATGAGATCATGAACCTATGTATTAGAAGGCTGACAAGAGTGTCACATGATACCGTTTTTTTTATAGGACCACCTTTAAATATATATTGTATAGATTATTCCGAATAATCGTAACTGAAAAATTATATATTTGTTTAAAAAATTTGAAAACCACAAAAGCATATATATTTTCATCCTCTACGAATAGACACTGGTTTTTCTATACTTCATATAATATAAATTTAGTATGTTTGATTATATATTTAAACCATCTAAAAATGAAAAAAAGCATCTAAAACAATGTTATCTGATGCATACTATATAAATAAGAGCATTATAGAAAAAAAACACACTATATAAATAAGAACATTATAGAAACAAAACACATTATTTAATATTGCAATAATTGGTATACTATTCAGAAACATGCCCGGCCCTGAGCTTTGTTTAAAGGGGCAATGGCCCAACCGCCTAGGGCCCAAGCTTAAAAGGGGCCCAATCGTAAGAAAAAAATAAAAAATTTAGCTAGCAATAATTTTTGAAAGGGACGTGAATTACATAAGAAAGAGAAACTGTTGAACATCCCCAAACGCTTTTTCATCTTCTTCATTTATTCTCTCCCAACTTCCAAGACCCAAATTTAATGTTCTTTTAATCTCCATAATTTTATCTAACCATCATTAAAACCATGAAAATTTTCCATACTTTCCGAAATATAGTTGTTAACCTCCTCTTAAATATAGCTGTGAGAATTTTTTTTTTACGATTTAAATAAACGAAAATTGCATTTGTATAATGCATTACTCATAAATTTTACTCTAAATCAATTGAAATTATTAAGAAATTTTCGAATTTTTTTTGGAAATTTTGGCTGACTGTCGGCTGAAAGATTGCGTACAAAAACTCAGAAAATCAAGAACAGTCGAATCCAGTTCTGGTTTGTCTACTTCATCGACTGAATTTCAATTTGTTTGCTACTGTTTCGACTTTTATCTTTTGTTGGTTTCATTTAGAATGTGAAATCCTAGCTTTGAAGTCTTGGAAGGTTAGTGTGAGGAGTTGGCAAGTTGAAGTAGTTGTTGATATTCGTTAGTTTTACACCAAGGGTGGCAAGGAATTGCCTGGTTGCAAAGGTTTTTTTTCCAACTTTTGTATAGTTTACTTAGAATTGTTTGTTTTATCCTAAGATTTGTCATTATTATGGTGGATTTTGAGTGTTAATTGTTTTAGGGGAAGTTTGAAGAATTTGTTGTTGCAATTAAGTTTATCTTTGCTTTTGAAGGAATTGTGAATGGAGTTATTGGATTTACAATTTCTTTTTATCTTGTGGATGTTTTAGTTATTTTCTTTGAATAGGAAGATTTTATTTCTAAAATTGCATTCGCTTTAACAACTGGTTTATTTTGATAGAAGTACCATCATATATTCATATGTTTTTAATTTGTTCTATTATAAATTGCATTTTTTAAGGGGCCCCAATCTACTATTTTGCCTAGGGCCCCAAAAAGATCAAGACCGGGCCTATTCAAACATTAAACATATAAATAATATCTTATCATTTAATTCATCACAACCAATGTTATCAGGATTGGGATCCTACTTTGGATCATAGGGGTTGGTAGAATCGAATCGGTGGGATCGGATCGTAAGATCGTAAGATCGTACAACTCGGTGAAATAGAGATAATTATACTAAAATATGGTGAGAACCTCATGTTAAACATTTACATATATTAATAATAAATTTTTTAATTAGCAAACAATGATAGTTTTTCAATACTATAAGATTGAAGTAACATGCGACCAAAATCTAATAGGAGAAATATAATATGTGAAATTACTTTATTATTTTTATACGGTAGGATCGGATCGTAGAATCGTGTTAAGATCCTACCATATGATTTTTTGTGGTTGGGCAGGATCGAAAATCCT
>NC_079208.1:37222938-37223050 GCF_026745355.1 Beta vulgaris subsp. vulgaris
TGGTTTGTGCAGCAGATCATGACTTGCATCACCACTCCTAAGTTCTCCATCATGGTTAATGGGTCTCCTGTTGGATTCTTTGGGGCTCAACGTGGCTTGAGACAGGGCGATC